>NC_056739.1:471533756-471538756 GCF_019279795.1 Protopterus annectens
TTAAATATGTACATCAGTTCACACCTATGGCAGAGCAGCCTGAATGAACAGAGCATGTAGAAGTAAAGATATCATATAGTAAAATACTGCAGTATGAAAGTGTTGCAAAGCCAGGAGATGGAGTGATTACAATACCTGAAGATAAAGAATCACCCCTTGAAAGAATAATTCCGAATTACTGAAGTTATGAAATATGGAACTTGCAGAACCTGAGCAGAATACTCAACTTTTTGTTAAGGTCAAACAGAACAGTCCAAAACTGTAGAAGTCTAAACAAAAGAGAGTGTCGCAGTAGAGAAATGTATTAATAAGAAAGACTTCACTAGTGTAATAAAAGAGAAGAAACATTTCCCTTCTGCATTTTAAACACGTTTGTAACTCTTGGCAGTATACTCATAAAGCAGAAAACACAAGTAAAAAAAAAAAACACTCTCAATAACAAGTATATATTATATCAGGAAAATGGAAGAAAAAAATGTAGTTAGAGTTATGCTTTGTGGAAGGAAAGTGACCTATAAACAAAAGTGAAAGGATGGTGCTCACTCACACTGAGACAGAAAGATAGCAACCTAAATAAAGACAAAGGAGACTATAGTATATAATGGTAGGTGAGATGACCCTGAACAGATCTCAGATAATATTCAAATTGATTACTGATGCAGAAAACTCATAACAGTCAAAAGAACATTCTCTGCATAAAGTTTTAAAGTTTACAAAAAAAAAAAAAAAAGAAGAAGCTAGCAGCAACTCACACCTGAGAGTAGTAGTTTGAGCTGCCTTCATCAGGACAGGATTTATAAAATGAGATCCCAGTGTATATATCATTAGGAATGGATGCACTGCCTTATACTTCATGACAGAATGACCTTGAGGAAACTGTAGAGCTGGATGACCTCAATGCAAGCAAGATAAAATAAAAAAAAAAAACATACAGTGGGACAACAGCACTTTGAGCACAGAGAGTGGAAGTATATCTATAGCTGTAGGTGAAGAATCTAAATAAAATGTTGATGTTGACATTTCCTACCCATAATTGTAAAGAAGAAGTAGTATATTGGGTGCAGTCCTCAGATCTTTCCAAAACCTAGCAATGAGATTATTGCAATCATACACTAGAAGGATACCTACGAATGTCCAGGGCTAATACATGAGTCCTAACAAGATTTTATTGGCAAGAATAATAAAAGACATTTAAATTTATTGTGTCAAATGTCCTGAATGCCAGATGGAAAATTCTCACTCAACTTCAAAATTCCTTTGATTCTATTGCCTGTTATACTGGTGCCGTGTGAATGTATTGCTGTGGACATAGTTGGAACACTGGTAAAATCCAGAAGTGAGTTTTAATACAGTTAATTTTTTTTTTTTTTAGTTTTGGATTATGTAGCTAAGTAACCTGAAGCTATTCCTGATATAAGGCTAATTCTTGATCTGTACAAAAAACTGAAAATCTAAGAAGTTAGTGTGATTTCCCCTAGTATTAATACATTAGGAAATAGTCACCAATCAGTGGACTGCATTTATGTCCACAATACTGAATCAAATGTATCAGTGGTTTAAGGTCAAGCAATTAAAAATCACAATTCACCATCCATAGAAATGTGGGTCAGTGAAGTGATTTAACTGAATGTTGCAGTCCATACTCAGAAAAGTTAGAGAGGAAGGTGGCAAAAAATGTGAGCAGTTAATAGCATCCCTACTGTGTGTAATTAGAAAAGTACCCCAAGCCTTGCATGATTTCTTTCGTTTGAGTTGGTATATGGTAGGCACCCTAGGCTATGATTAGTTACTGCAGCAGGACATTGGAAAGAAGACAAAACACCAGCTCGAAGCATCACAGAACACTATACAAACTTATAAAGCAGGCTAAAACTGGTAATCATCTCTATACTGGAACAAAATAAACTATGACAGGAGATACAAGAAGTGGTCTGTAACAGAAATGTAAAGATGAAGGGATTCAAAGCTAGAAACCAGGTGTTGGTTTTGGTTCCATCCATAGAAACATTTTTGGTGTTTGTTTTGGTTCCATCCATAGAAACATTTTTGACTGAATGGTAGGGTTCATCTGATAATGGCAGAGCAAATATGCCATACCAATGTCCTCAAACCAAGGAAAAAAGCACAACGCCATGGGAGTTTAACAGAAGAGACTAATAGACTTGGTCAAGAAAGAAAACTATGTCAACAGTTCAGGTAGATGATGCACTTTTTAAATCACAGGAACAAGAGATAAATAGCTTATGTTCAGAAACAGTGTTTTCTGATATATCTAGCAGAACAGACATGATACAGCACTATATCAGTACGTTTCCAGGGGAGGTATTAGCTTAAAACTGTACAGTATACTAGCATCACAGAGATAAGTTGCACAGGAGGAAGTACAAAACTGCTTAAGATTAATGTAACAGAGGAGTCATAAAGCAAGTAGATGAGTCCCATGGTCTTATTTCCAAGCTGGGGGAACAGTCTGATTCTGTAATGATTTAGGATGCTAAACAGCATTTCAAAATTTGACAGCTACTCAAACATTTATGTTTGATGAACTAATAGAAAGATTGTGGAAGGCAAAATTATTGGCCACACTAGAGCTAGCAAAGATGTACTGGCACTGCGTTGCCCTTCCTTTTGGACGGCATGATGCCCACTATGATCTTTCAGAGACTTATGGACAGAGTCCTAAAACCCCATGTGGAATATATGCTGTTACTTACCTACTTTGATGCAGACCGATACTTCTGCATAAGGTACAAGCACAACTAGACTCTCTGAGACAAACCAGCTTAACTGCCAATGCCTTCAAGGGTAAGTTATGGATGACAGAGGGAAAATATTTAGATTATGTCATTGGTAGAGAGATTGTTAGGCCACAGAAAGTAAAAATTGAAGGTGAGAGAAACTGGTCTACTTCTGGCTGCAAGAAGCAAGTGAGAATATTCTTAGGGTAGGCTGGGTATTATTAAAAATGTGCACCCTCTTTTGCATCAAATGCTTCTTGTCTTATAGATATGAACAAAGGAAAGATGCTTATTAAGGAGAAATGGATATTAAAAGCAGACATACTTTTAATTAGCTGAAGAGAGTATTTTCAGGGCATATATTATTCTGTGAAAATCTCAGTAGGCCTTTAATACTATATATATACTGATCCATCAGACATGGGCTGTCTGGGGCATTGTTCAATGTTGTTTTCAATTGAAACTTAAGTAGAGCAGAAGCCAGGTATTTCACTTTGAGGGAATGCTTAATAATTAGGTGGGTATTGTCTTTATTAAAGTAATATGTTGTAAGATGAGAACTTACCCTGGTCAGAGACCTTGCCCCAATGTTGTAGCTGAATAATCAGCAAGAAGTAAACATAAAATTATATAAACGGGTTCTTTCCTTGCAGCCTTATAATTTCTGTATGAAACACAGACCATGTGCAGCCTATCATATTGCAGATGGTCGGTCTAGGGTTCACAGCCCCTCTATTAAACCTGAAAATGAGAGTTTCAAAGTCCAGGATATCATCTAACATAGTTTTATGGTTCTTGCAAGAATGATTTCTCAGGCTGATGTAAATAATATGAACACAGGTATGTAAAACTGCCACTTTAACTACTCAGATAAAATTATGTATTAGGCAGAATGTCTAAGTGGTTCAGTTAACAGAACCAGTTGCACATTTCAGCGAGGCATAACATGCTGGTCGTAGCCCTCCTACTTTGCAAGGAAGTTTTCCACTTGTAAATGGGATTGTGCACCTGGAACATCAGTTCTGGGTAGCGTGTTGTAGTAAGAAGAGTTACTGGGGATTATATTTGAGGAAGCATAGGCATCTTGTTACAAGGGAATGTAGAGAACATAGCTTGTTCAATGCATCATTGTAGTGTGAACATTAATTCCTGCTTAAAACTGAATTAATAGTGTGAAAGGCCATGTCTGTTTGTTTATGGGACTGTGAGAATTAGAAGGTAGTTTGTATGACTGTTTTGCTTTTGGTGGCATTACACAGTTATATCATTTGGTACTCTTGTTTGTTTGAAGAGCCTGATCTACAAACTGTTTGTCTTTACAATAAACCCTTGTTTACTTTATGAAATTCTGGACTTTGATGCATTACAATACAATTATCTACCTCTATGTGTGTATACATACGTTTATATGTGTGTTTGTGTGTAATATTATCTTTCAAAACATTTTATTAAGAATGTATACATGCACAGGCTACTCAAGCATAAGCATTACTGCAAAAAAAAAAAAAAAAAAGAGAACAAGTAATTATATCATACAAATGAAAATTAGAGCGCACTCAAAATTCTCTGAACAACCTTTTCCCTGAAGCAACTTCAGCAATCAATAAGCAATACATAAATATAATAGGTATGAATTCTTAAAGTTTCAGATACAGCCTTGTTGTCAAATATAGTATGACATTAATCTTCAGAAAAGTGCTTCCCTTCAACTTGTCCAGTGAAAAGTGGATGAGGTTCCATATTGTAGAGTTCCCTTTTCCCAATATTTAATTTCCCAGTGAACCTTTTCCACAGCAAGTCTTTGTTGCTGCAGTTTCTATATGCATGTGCTAATAGTGATAGAACTGTTTTCAACCCTTTTACTGCTCCCTGTGCTTGTGTGACTGTAGGGTTGATATACACAAGATCCATGGCTATTGGGGTTTATTCCTTGTGAGGATGGTGAGGGGGATTGCCCGCTTCAAAAGACACTTCCTTTAAACAGTTTAAGGGCTTGAGTTCCCATTGACTAGAATTTGACTTGTTGAGACCATATAGAGATAAACACCAAGGTCTCATATGTAAAGCTTTGTAGACTTTGAAATGATACAGCAGGACTAGGGCACTCATCCCATGCACGTGGTTCAACTTCACATAAACTTGTAGGAGGCCTACATTTCCTGTGTGTTATTGTAGTTAATTTTGTTTCTCTAATCTGTATTAAAAAAAAATATATATATATATATATATATATATATATATATATATATATATATATATATA
>NC_056739.1:471541256-471588756 GCF_019279795.1 Protopterus annectens
TTTAATCAAACTAGGTGGGGGGCTGCACCCCCCCCCCCCCCACACACCCCCAACTATATATTCTAACTCCAGGATCGCACTACAGTGGGGAACAGGGCATATACACTGCTGCTACTATTTGTGGTGAAATGAAATTTGGTAAAATAAGTTTTCGAAAATTTGTGCTTTCGGAGATATGGTCTTGAAATACAATTTGGCGAAATGAACCAGATCCATATATATATATATATATATATATATATATACATATATATATATATATATATATATATATATATATATATATATATATATATATATATATATACATACACACACACACACACACACACACACACACACACACACACACACACACACACACACACATACATGCTCACTCACACAGACACACACACACACACACATACACACACACACACACACACACACACACACACACACATATGTACTCATATGTACATTCATGCTGCATATATCTCTTTTAATATTGTAGATTATTTTATTCAGTTCTATTTCCAAAACCTATTTACTGCTTGATTATTTTATTCTGTTCTATTTCCAAAACCTATTTATTGCTTAATATGACTCTGCTTGTTTTAGCAATGTAACCAGAGTTCCTACTAGTTGTAGTTAGAAAATAAATATTTTGAATCAGTTTCTGCTTGGAGTGTGGTCTGTTATCAGTAAAGGTTATGAGAGCATCAATAATGTTTAACAACAAAATGACAGAAGCCAGAAATTCCAGTGTCAGACTGTTATTTGCATTGTTTATCGTTTGTGTTGACACCAAACTTTTTGGCATAGCTTAGTGTACTGCTGCCGTTAAAATATTTCTGTAGGAAAAGATAACAGAAAAAATAAAAATGATCATTGTACAGAGGGTAGTTGTGCAATATTTATTTTCCTCAAGTTAGAATGGAAAGGAATGCCTTTATCTATGTGGGAAATATACTGCTATTGTATATTTTTAAGAGAATGCTTCTTATTTTCCTTAGGTGCCAAATTCTGTCTGCAGTAAAAGCTGTTCTCATGGCTACCAAAAGGTTTCTCGTAGGGGTCAGCCGATCTGTTGCTTTGACTGTTTTCTCTGTTCTAAGGGAGAAATCTCCAACCAAACTGGTAAGTAACAATATAGTGAATTTTATTAATTTAATCTAAAAATAAGATTGAGAAGATGGATACTTTATTCTCAAAATCTTAAAAAAATGGCCTATGAGAATGTGCTGCAATTTTCTTGACTCCACCTGTTCACACTATGTCATATATACATTCTTAACTATCTTTCGTAATAATTAAGCAAATAACCCTATGTGAGGTACTTGTAGAAAAGGCATGTAAATCAAGACTTAAAAGTCTGCAATAAATGTATAATTGCTCACAATGAGCAAATATCAGTAATTAAAAATATTGCCTTCACATTTATTAATACTAACAGCTACTTTAAATAAAGCAATTTATCACTTCTAGAGATAGAGGTCTTAAAAATCTGATTGTGGGGTCAACATTCTGGAACACAATAACAGCATAATCACAGTGATGTTGCATTTGGAGATAATGATCTGAGATGCGACTTAAGAAGAGCAAACATGGCCTTTCCCCCAGTACATCAAGTCTTTGCAAAGCTGTCTACTTTCAGCAAGATTTTCGTGGGACCTAATGGAAGGGAGACCTAATGACAGGCTCTTTCTAAAAAAATGCCAACTGATATACCCATTCGTAAAGTGTACAGCCATAAATGAACAGATCATTTGTATCCTATAATAGTACTACTTATCTTTTCAAAAGGTCTTGTAAAAAGCAGTGACATAGATGATGCAGGCTTTAAACAAAACAACCATGTAAAATTTTACTTGGTTTCTGTAAAATGGTGTAATAATTGCACAGCTCATCTCTTCAAATTAGATCTATAAAAATATGGAAGGAGACAATAACTTTAGAGACCATGGCAAAGCCTTCAACACAGTCATCTATCACATGGTCACTTAAATTCTTAAATGTGAGTCTAGATAGGCGTAAAGTCATGTAAACAAACCTACACATCAATTTTGCAAATTGTATACTGTTCATCCATATCATTACCCAACATATGGTATCTGAAGTGTCCGCCTGGGCTTAATAGCTACATATATTCTATTCACCTTCTCTGCAATATATTTAGCAATCTAACCACATCTGACTTTCTGAAGATGACCTAGCTGTATGCAGAAATAAAAAAAACACCACTCAGACTTTCACTGTGATAAATACCATAACTCCTTCTATATTGAGACACATAAAACATTATCCCCATTTATCTTCTTCTCTGTCATTTCTCCTCAGTTGGATGGAAACCATTAAATCATAGGAATAAATGTCTACAAAACTGTATATGGATCTGCTGCAGATATAACAAGGCTTTACTATTATGTTCATAGGTAGGTACTAGGCTATTGGCCCTAGGGCCTATATAAGCCTAGCCAAAAAAGGCACCCTGGCTTTCACCACCCAAGAAAATTACTTTCCTGTGCCATTGTCAAGCAGAACCACAGAAGTGATCCCTGGGGTGAATTTCCTATTACCCATCCAATCATCAAGATTTTTCTTGAAGAGTGCTAATGAGGAGCTCTGTTTGACATAGATAGATAGATAGATAGTCTGTTCCAGAGTATGGGAAGTCTCTGGGATAGGAATCTATCTCCCCAGCATGTTCTGTTTATTGTGGTGACAAGGTTTAGGTCCCTAGAGCGTGTAGCTCGGAGGGATTGGGATTTATTTAAGTGGAGCATGTCCAACAGCTCTGGGTTTGACATAGCTTTGTATGTTAAGCAAAGATCGCCTATGAATAGGCAATATGCAATGGAGTAAAGCTGGAGTTTTTTGAGACGGTCTGCATAAGGCATCTGTTTGAGGCCAGTAATCCTCTTTGTGAGGTATTTTTGCGGCCTTTCCAGTTGTTGTAGCTGTCTTGTGAGGTACATACCAAAAGGGGCGTTGTACTCTATAATGGGTCTAATGAGTGATGAGTAGAGGGGAGCAATGACCTCTTTTTTTCTGGATGAGAAACCTTTTGTGATGAGGTGTACCATGTAGAAGGATTTCCTAACCACTGTGGTGATGTGATTATCAAAGGAGAGACTACTATCCACCTATTTCCCAAGGTCTCTTATCACACTTTTGGTGTTAAGTAGACTACCCCCTATGTGGTAGTTCATGGGTACAGAGTTTTTACCAAAGGGGATAACAATGCACTTTTTGACATTGAGCTTGAGACATGGCTTTGACACCAGGCATCTGTCTCAGTGAGGCCCTTTTGTAGGATGTCCACATCATTAGGAGTTTTGATTATGACTCCTAGTTTGCAGTCATCTGCGAATTTAGTTAGCCAAAGACCTTCTGTGTTAGCCCTTACTTCAGAGAAGTAGATACCAAACAAGAGAGGACCCAGGACTGAACCCTGTGGTACTCCACTTGTCACTGGTCTGAAGTCTGATTTGGAGTCTGCTACTTTCACAGTGTGGGTTCTGTCAGTAAGCCAGGTGGCAACCCATCTTGTGACATATGGATTTATACCTAGTTTAGTGAGTTTGTCTATAACTCCAGAGTGGGGGATGGTGTCGAACACCTTGGCGAGATCTAGATAAGCTGTGTGAACCACCTTACCCTCATCTATGGCTTTGGTGACTACTTCAAAGAAGTCTATCAGGTTTTGGAGACATGATCTGCCTTTTACAAACCCAAACTGTGTAGGGTACAGATTTTGGAGATCTCCAATGTCTTTGTTTATGACTTCCATGATGATACGTTCCATGGCCTTGCAGACCAGGCTCTTCAGGCTATTGGAGCAGTAGACTCCTGGGTCTGTTGTGCCCCCCCCCCTTTGTGGAGTGGGATAACCGTTGCGGTGTGCCATTCAATGGGAACAAAGCCTGAGGTAAGGCTATGATTGAACATGGTACTTCGGTGGGGTGCCAGTTCATTCTGTAGTTCATGTAGATGGCAGCCTGGGATGTTGTCAAGTCCCATGGATGCTCTGTTCTTGGCTTTGGAGAGTGAGGTTTTTACCTGTGCAGCCGTGATTACAGGAACTTTGCATTCTTCCAGTATAAAGATGGGCCATTTAGGGGTGAGAGGGGGGTAAAGTTAGCACTGAACCTATCTGCCAAGATGATGGCAATATCAGTTGGTTCTGTTTATTTAGTGTCATTGTGCTGTAACTCAGAGCAGATCTGAGTGTTGCCATTGAGATTCTTGACATAGCTATAGAATGCTTTGTGGTTGTCTTTATAATCAGTGGCAATTTTGTTTTCATAACTAGCTTTGGAGAATTTTATGAGGGATCTCAGCTTCTTACTGAGGCTGACCAGGGAGTTCCTCCAATTGTGGGATTTTACTCTTTTTTGCAACAGTTTCTTTCTTCTGTTGTAGAGTTTGTTTATGGAAGAAGACCACCAGATTGGCTTCCTTTTTTGGAGGATAGCATCTTGGTTATGTTAGGGATGCCACGATTCATGCACTCGTGTAAGTGCTTATAAAGTGCATTTGTGTAGGATTCAGCCATCATACCTCTATTGTCCATCTGCATGGGTGTCATGAAGTTTGCCAGTTCTGTCTTAAGAAGCGTGAAGTTGGCTTTGGAGAAATTTTTTACGGTTGTTTTCCTAATGGAGGTGGGAGCAGGATGTGGATGTCTAGGGTGATTAGCTTGTGGTCGGATCTGACCAACGAGGAGCTGACCTCTGGTGTTGAACACCGGTCACCCATGTTGGTGATGACCAGGTCTAGGATATTGCTGCCCCTGGTGGGGGGGGGGGTGGATAAATTGATCCAAGGTGTTGGAATTGATGATTTCCAGAAAACGTTGAGCAAAAGATTTGGTACATGAGTAGTTTTCCCAGTTAATGGTAGGGTAGCTGAAATCACCCATTATTAGAGTGTTGGGTTGTACCTTAATATTTTCCAGTGTATCAAGAAAAGAGGAGTGGGAATCCTGGGGCATGGTGAGGGGTCTGTAGCAAGCTACAATCTGGATTGCGGTTTTGCCCAGAGTTAGTTGAATCTGGATAATCTCGGATGCATTATGCTGAGCAACTAGCTTGGAGGTGTGGATATCCTTAATGAATATGGACACACCTCCAGCTTTAGTGTTTCAGTCCGGGTTTGGTGGCCGAAAGGTGTGGTATGAATTATAGCCTGGTAATGCAGGGGTGCTCTCTGGAGCTTTGAACCAGGTCTTTGTCACTGCACAGATGTCAGTGTTCTCCATTTTAAGGAGTGCCTCGAGTGAGTGCATTTTGAGGTTTAGACTTCTAGCATTGAGTAGTATTACCCTCAGATTTTGCTTGCTTGTACCTGTTATGGTGGTGAATTTGTCATTTGAGCCTTGCCTAAAAAAGGCACTATAGGTGTGGCAAGAACCTTTGCCAGTATCTGGAATCCCAAGGGCGACAGGTGCAGGCCATCTCTGGCAAAGCAGCGTGGCCTGTCGATCATGTCATCCCAGGCAGACAGATACTGGATTCCCTTAGAATGACACCAGAAGCTTAGCGAATTGTTAAAGTCAATCATTTTGTCCTTGTACTGTGGTATCATTCTGGGTGATGGCAGGATGCTACTCAGGGCTGGGGTCATACCTGCCTGGGCTACAAGATAGGAGACTCCTCCATGTCTGTTTTCATGTAGTCCAGGGAGGTATGTCTCAGGTCATTCACACCAACATGGACAACGACAGAGTCATATTTGTACTTGTTGTGGAGTGACCTGAGTGTGTGCATTATATGGTGGATTCTGGCACCTGACAGGTAGTTGACAGTAACTTTTTCCTTGTTTAGCCTGGTAAGTGGAAAATCAGTGTGCCTGACTATAGAGTCACCTATGACTAAAGTGTTGGGTACGTTATGCCTTATGGGCTGTAGTTGAGTGGCACACTGAGTATGTGGGCTATGTGTCATTTGAGTTGTGTTGGGGGGTGGAGGTTGCTTGCATTTCTGCTTTGGCGGTCTCTGTTCTTTGGGCAGATTTGTACTGAGAGCCTCCATGAATGAAGGTGTGTGTTTTGTGCTTCTGTGTGTGTGTTTTGGTGGTGTAGATTTTGAGGGACTATGTGATAAGTGTGGTGTGGTGCAAGTGTTTACCTTTTCCTTTTGACTGTCTAGTCCAGTCTTCGGTGAAGAGAGCTTTGCTTCCAGTTTGGCTATATAAGTGCATCTCTCACAGGTCATAGGAGGAGAGGGTTGTCTGTGTACATGAGACAATTGCTGCATTTTCCCAAGATGCCCAGATTCATCAGGTAGACAGGTGAAAACACCAGGAGCTGACCTTTAGACATGCCTGAATAGGTGCTTATTTATTAAGTACTAAAAACAGTTTTCCTCTAGACAAGTGAGGAAAGTTGAGTGCTGTAGTAATTTGAAACTTATTTAGTGCTTGCAATGAGTTCTGAACAAATGCTGAGCTCAAAGAAACAGATTTGAGTGCTAAAACTAAAAAGCTGGCTAGTTGCAAGGGGAAAATTTGAAGAACAGACTTTATGGCGCCAGGAATAGTTTAACCCCAGTTAAGTGGGGGGGGGGGGGCTTAGGAGCTCACAAACAGTCCTGGACACAGCAAATCAGTATCTGGACAAGACCTGCCGCAGGAAAGGGGGGAAGCAAGCTTATAATTTTTTAAGTGGAGATGGAGAAAGCTGGAACAGAAGTTAATTCAACGTTAAGAATCTGAGTGGGTTGTCCTTCACAAATGTTCTCTATTAGATTGAGTGAACTAATGACACTAGACTGGGAGGAGTGTCACAGATCAAATATACAGTATGGGTGGGCAAATGCTAAGCCACCAAGTATATGAACAGTGGGTGGGAAACATTACAGTTCCTAGCTGTAGCCACTAAATGAAAGTTTTAAACAGATCAAGGAGCAAGCAGACTCTAGAGTATGGCTTTAACTGTAAACAGACAATTATAGTAATGCACACTATTACAGTTCCTAGCTGTAGAACACAGAAGCCTCAAAAAATCAAAAATGCACAGAAAAGCTCGGATAGAGCACTCACAAACAGAAAATACAACTCTCGGTATGAAAAAGTAGTTTACAGTTAAGTAACTCAGTAAACATGCAATTAGAGTAATGAAACAATATCTAGCAATGAAAAATACAGTGAAAACAGTATAAAACAGTACATAAATGCAGAGAAACAATAAAAAAAGCTTTATAACAGTGCAAAATGTAGTAAATCAACTGTATATCACAATTATAAGCGTTTCAGATGTGCAGTTTAGTGAAATAAGTGTAAGAAATAACTTATCCTGCTCGTGGAATCGTAAGGAATTTCCACGTATGCAATGCAATTCAGAGCCTGAGCAATACAACTTCCAAAAGGGTCTAAGAGTGTTAGTAACACATCAATTGTCTGTATCCAAACCTATGTCGAATACATAAAAGATACATTCACCCAAAATGAATACTAATCATTAACTTGTCTAAACAGTGTTTGTATAAAAGAAAGGAATACCATGGTCAAATTATCTCAAAAGCAAATATTCTTCCTACACAATAATTATAATTATTCAGATTTGCTTATAATTTATGTACAATTGCCTAATGCACATCCCTAGCTGTTCTCCTACCTATGCTCACTCTCCCATCCCACAGATCTTAGCTATCCAACACTTAAGTCTACAAAGTTCTATTAACTCCCATAATTAACTCAAAAGTACCTCTTCAATAATTGACTGAAGTCAGTGAAAAAATAGCTTTGCCCATCATAATATACTCAAAAGACTAGTTGCTTTTATACACAAACTATCTTGCCAGCCCTTCCAAATTACTGCCTTTTTGGGTACACCTCTAGAAGCAGGAACATAATGTTGAATGGCTGCAATTACAGTCCTGCTTCCAGGGGAGCTGTCAGTAAAATATTAAATTCTAGGAATAATACTTAAGCTAATGACACAGTAGTACCACTGATACATGAAGAGCGCCACTTCTTTTTAAGGAGTTAACAAAACTACATTTACTGAAGAATTCTATTTCAATCATTTGTGAGGTTATAGTTTCCTAATTCTGTCTTGTTACAAGGAAACAAGGTTTAATGAAAGACTCAATTCCTCATGATCTAAAAATGATTTTATTCTCATCAGTGGATTAAACAGATTGCTGAATATTATTACTTCTTATACCATTTCAGTGCTGCAGCACAACTGGAGTCTGACCTGGTAATCAATGAGCATATGTCTGGAAACCAGACTTTGATGGCATATTAGTGTTATCCCTGGGAGTGCACCCATCCACTTACACACATGGACAGTTCAGGAAATCTGCAGTTTCACCTGTATGTCTTAGAAGTGTGAGGAAACCATATTGCTTGGCAGAAATGTATATCCCCACAGGAACAGCATATATTTTTTTCTGCACAAAAGGCATCCCTTCCTAGAAATAAATTGGGGAACCAAGCACTATGAGGCAACAATGCTAACCCAAGAGAGTTGCCCAGCCTTATTTTTTACTGCTTAATCATTCCAGCTTATATTACATGCAAAAGTTTTGATGTTTAGATTTTTTACTTGAATGACAGCAGAAATAACCAGTGAACTGAAGTATAACTAAAATAACCTGCCTCTCAAGGTCAATAAATTGAAGAGGTCGAAAAGTGCAGCAGCATGCAACATAAACAAGGGCTGCTTCAGAAACATCTTTGTCAAAAACAATATGTATCAGATGTATTTATTTGTAATTTTTTGATAATTTAGATGAACAGATACGGTGCATGGTTTGTAGCCATAAATGTTAGTATGTGAGCTCCACAGATATCTTGTTTCTTCACATTTACACCATGGCAAGTGTTGACAAGACAGCATAGATCCCTAAATGTATTTTACAACATCATGATTTGAAATACCTTTATCTTTGACTGCTATAACTTTAAAGTTTTTTTTTTACTTTTTTCTTTACATTTATACATATAGATCTCTTTCTTTCTCTCTGTATAAATGTATATATATGGTGTGCGTAGTTAGAAGATAGATGATTGGCGTTCCACATGGGTTATTTTGTGGGTTATTATATTACTTGCACCTTTTTCATTCTAATTAAATAAAATCTGCATTTTCAGAATGTTATAGCTTGGGAATATCCATCATTCAATATTGAATACTTGTCTAGATCATGTTTGGTGAATATGGATTTGATGTTTTCTGCTGTAATACATTAAACACCTTGGTGTTTGTAGTAATAGCATACTTTTCATTCATTCATTTACACTCAGATTGCCCTCTTAAACCAGTGCAAGGTTAAAGGGCATCAGAGGCATATAGTGAATGTGAGACATAGAAACTCTTCCTGAATGGGGTATCAGCCCCTTGAAGGATGCACACATGCATGCACATGTCTGCATACACATGCTCACACACTGAGATTTATAGACAAGTTGTAAAGTTCAGAAAAAAATATGCAATACACCTTGTGCATTAGGCAAGCCTGTCAAAAATCTAAGAGCCCCCCCCCCATTGTGTAGAAACACAGGTCCACACTATTGGGTAGTGAAAGATTCAATGCTGTACTTTAATTTGTTCATTGGGAGTGGTGCTTATGATAAAAGCTACAAATAACTAATCTGGTACACTGCAACATTATGATACTTGCATAGTACAGAAGTCAAGCATTTAATACTAAACAAGTTAACCTAAAGGAAGAACAGTGCAGAAAGTGCATTAACTTCTGCTGCTAGGTAGGCATTCTAAGAGGTCTGTGAATCTGCAGAAATATCCAGTCCAGGTATGTAGCATTGACCAATTATGTGGGTGTGAAGCCATTTGTCCCTATGTGATGGTGTGTCTGTGTTTGTAGAGGAATAGTGCATGAATGGTTCTCTGAGCATCTGTACACAAATGGTTCTTGTGAATATATGTGTGCCTGAATGTCTTTCTGACTTGGTGTGTGTGTGTGTGTGTGTGTGTGTGTGTGTGTGTGTGTGTGTGTGTGTGTGTTTATTGAATGCTGACTGTGTATGTGTGTGTGTGTGTGTGTGTGTGTGTGTGTGTGTGTGTGTGTGTGTGTGTGTGTGTGTGTGTGTCTGTGTGTGTGTCTATGTGTGTGTGTGTTTGTGTGTTTATTGAATGCTGACTGTATGTGTGTGTGTGTGTGTGTGTGTGTGTGTGTGTGTGTGTGTGTGTGCGCGCGCGTGAACGTGTATGCATGCGTGTGTGTGTGCACGTGTGTGTGTGTGTATGCGTGAGTGTCTATTGCATGATGACTGTCTAATGTGTGTCTGCATGTATGTGTGTTTATTGCATGATGACTGTCTAATGTGATATGTGGGTTGCATGAATGGAAGCATCATGATTATAGAGTAAGTACATACCAGATGTGTGTGTGAGTAGAACAGGGTCTGTGCACGGAGTTTGCATTTATATATCTGTGTGGTCCTATGCTACTGTCCTCAGTAGTTAAGTAAAGAAGGGGTGCACAGTGCACAACAGCTTTGCACTACCTACACTTCCCTGTCCCATAGCTGTGAAGGTAGGAACAGTATGTCAGTCATCTGTGTGTAGCTGACTGTCTTGATGCATCTGCATGTGTGTGTGTGTGTGTGAGTTTGTGTGTGTGTATGTGTGTGTGTGTGTATATGTGTGTGTGTGTGTGTGTGTGTGTGTGTGTGTGTGTGTGTGTGTGTGTGTGTGTGTATGTGTGTGTGTATGTTTGTGTCTGCATTTATGTACCTGTATGTGGGAAGGTGAGTGACCTGTGCTGCTTTATAGCATATGTTGAGCAGTTCATAGCTGTACAAAGTCTACAGTAATGAGATGGTATGTGGGGATATGTGTGACTGTAAATCACAAGAGGGTGCAGCATGGAACCTCGACATACTGGTGCAGTCCATGCTATTCCTATTTTTTATGAATTATCACAGCCACTGTCTTTGCCAGATCATTATATTATATCATTGGATTTCATCACATAAAATCATTTAAATCACCAGTCAGCCATATCTTGGTAACATCTGCAGCTGTCTAATGTGTAAATGAAAGACTACTCTAATATCTGAAAGATTATGTGTTAAGGCTTATGCTAATCAGGTTCCAAAATGCACTATGGTTTGTTTTCATTTAGGTATTCTTTAATGCTGCCAGCTAGGTTTATACACATTATCTATACCATACACAATACATGATTGGGGAATTGGGTCATGAAATGGTAATGTGTGCAGATTGTTACTGTTACTTCCTTTCTTTCTTAAGTAATATTAAATAGATATTGTCATGCATATTGTATTTTATCAAATGTTATGGTATCCAGCAATGCTCTGGTAAGAATTACAATTACTTAAGCCATGATTCACCTAATATTAATTTCCCCCCAGATGCTGTGAACTGCATGAAGTGTTCAGAAGATTTCTGGTCTAATGACAAACGAGACAAATGTATCCCAAAACATCTAGAATATCTTTCCTATGAAGACCCTTTGGGGCAGTCACTGTTTTGTTGCAGTCTTGCCTTCAGCGTGATGACAGTTTCTATTCTCTGCAATTTTCTAAAATTCAAAGACACTCCAATAGTCAAGGCCAACAACCGAGAACTCAGCTACCTCCTTCTAATAGCCCTTGTACTTTGCTTTCTCTGTTCACTGTTGTTCATTGGTCAGCCTGCAAAACTGTCTTGCATGTTTCATCAAGTAATATTTGGTTTGACATTTTCTCTTTGTGTATCATGTGTTTTAGCAAAAACAGTTATGGTTGTGCTTGCCTTTAATGCTACAAAGCCTGGCAGCAGGTTAAGAAGCTGGGTAGGACCAAAGGTTTCCAACTCTATTGTCATCTCTGGATTCTTAATTCAAGTCATCATATGTTGTGCTTGGCTGTCTGTATCTGCTCCATTCCCAGAATTCAACAAGACTGCAGAAGATGGAAAGATAATCATTGGATGTAATGAAGGTTCAATATTTGCCTTTTGGATAATGCTGGGATACTTGGGTTTGTTAGCTGTTGTTTCCTTTGTTGTTGCTTTCTTAGCCAGGAATCTACCTGGTAGCTTCAATGAGGCCAAGTATATTACCTTTAGCATGCTGGTATTTGTCAGTGTATGGCTGTCATTTATCCCTGCATACCTGAGCACCAGGGGGATGTACATGGTGGCTGTGGAAATTTTTGCCATCCTGGCTTCTAGTGCTGGAATGCTTGTCTGTATATTCTTACCTAAGTGTTACATCATAATACTGAGACCAAAAATGAACACAAGAGAATATATGGTAGGGAAAGGTGATTCATTAAAATAATGCCCAGCAGACTGCTTTTATTTATTTTTTTCTAATTTATTTATTTATTTTGAAATGTAACATATCAATGTCCTGATAACGTTTGCTGTAATATGTCATATGGGGGTCCCATCTTAAGTTTTCCCTAGTTTCAAGGTTTCATATTGGCTAATATTCCTTTGTTTCTGAAATGGTAACTAATAATTATTTCTGGATATTTCTATTATTTCAGGGTGTATCACAGTGCTGTTACTTATACTGAGAACAGGTGTTCTGGTATATGGCCCTGGTGTATGCCTGTTTATATTTTGGCTTTATATTGAAATATGTCACACTGACAGCAAGTCTTCCAGATTCAGGGCATACAGTGAGAGCATCTCTTTTCGAATCTGGCCTAAGGAGTTTTCAGATTGCTATTGATCTTGGACTCTGGTTGTGGTATGATTGTTTCTTTATTTGTCAATAATGGAATGCATGTCTTTCCTGGAAATGTAACAAACCTTATATCAAAAAGGTAGAATATTTCCTCTTCTTCATAACAAAAATATGAATTACTGAGAAAATAAGTGAATTTTTAGGAAAATAAATAATAAACAAGAATAAGTGTAAAAAAATGGGTAATTTATTGTGATGTGAATAATCTCTTCTTTCTCTTTATCAAATAAATCAGACTAGAAAAGGTTAATTGGGGGCATGACCAAGATAGCTAACTGAGAGCAGCAATGGATGAAATTCTCGAACTGAAAACTTTTATCTGACAAAAAAAGCTAATCAAAAAGTAGGAATTTAGAGATACTTGATAGCTATTCATATTTACTACTAGTAAGAGAAAAGTTAGATAGCTTGAAGTTCTTCAAAAGCTGTAATTTTCCTGTCAGAATTTTGTCTGCTTCATTAAAGAGAAGAGACTATAACATGAGCCACTCAAAAAGTGGTACTCAGGATTCTTCTGTTAAAAAGTATATCCCATCACTAATACCTAGCATGCAGAATGTAGTAATAAAAAAAGTCAAACTGGATACTAAAATATCAAGTGTTAAAGAAGAATGCAGAAAGGATATGCATCATTTAGAAATTCTTAGGAAACAACAAAGTGTACAAATTAGTAGTATAGAAGAAGCTTTGAATGACAATGAAGGGAAAGTAACTGAAGGTGAGTCTCAAAGTGAATTCTTTTTAAAATATATTAACTAATTTACAGATAAAGTTGTTGATTTAGCAACTAGACTGAGATGAAACAATATCAGAATATATGGCATGCCTGAGAAATATGAGGGAGATAACATAAAAAAAAAAACTTCTTAATAACCTCCCTGCCTAAAATAATGAATTTACCTGAAACTTTACATTTTGGAATTAGAAGGGCACCCAGGGCCTTGATCGTTCATTCAATGAAAGAAAACTCACCACCATGTTCTATAATACTTAAGTTTATATCCATCATGGAAAAATACCAAATAGTAAAAGCACATGGTCAAGCCCACCTATTTAAGTAGGTGAGCATGTAATCTGATTTGACAATGACTTTTCCAATGAAGCAATTAATAAAAAGAAATCCTGCTTGCTACCGATTAAAGAACTTAAAAAGAACAATATTATATCTATTTTAGTGTTTCATGCAAAGATCAAAATATTTCTTTCTGAAGGAATCAAAGTATTTGATACACTGGAAGAGACATATACATTTGTTAATAAAAATAAAATTATTAACAACACCATAAAAATGGACTGAAATGCTGAATCCCTCAAGAGTCAGACTGAACAGAGTCAAGGAAAACTGCTTCTAAAGTTAAAAAAGAATTCAAACAAGTGACATTTATTTTCTGACTACAGGAACTTTATCTTTTGAAACAATACATTTGACCTCTAATTAAATGGTTTATTTAGGCCTTTAAGCTTCAAATCATATGCAAGTATGACTTTATGTTTTAAATTAAAGCAGTTTATGTAATAGGGAATATAAATATATATAACCTTGCTATTGTTATAATGAAAAAATGAATATAGTTCATTTGAACTAAACTTATAATGCATTTCTAAAAGTTAAAGATATATTTCCTGTATAAGAGTGACATTAAATTATAATTAGTAGAAATGGTAACTTTAAACGTATATAAGATAATTTTATTTATTTACTCAGTATGCACATTATAGGGTTCAATGAATATCAGATCTAATTAATATGCTAATTAGGAATGTTAAAGTGTTGGCAACTGTGTTTTGTTTTTTAGAACGCATTCTTTTCCCAGGTTGCTTATGAAGCAATTAGCACTTAAAAAAAACAAGCTCAAAATTAAAGAATGATTTAGTTGTATAAAACTACTTGATTCTAACTTGCTTTGCTTCCTGCCTGCTTCTTGAGTAGTTTTGATGAACACCTGGGTCAAAGAAGAGTTCAAAGTTCAACACTGATGTTTGTGAAAGTATGAAGTCCCTGACTTGTGGCTGTGATGATGAGTAGAAAATAATTGAACCTCTCATTAAATGTCTATGTCAGAAATCTGCTCAAAATAACATTTTTTTATCTGGTGCACATTGCACTAGATGCAAAACTTTTTATGTAGGAAAAGCAGTTAACAAACTAAAATCAAGAGTTGTTAAACAAGTGCATAACCTAAAATACCTCAACCTTTGAAACCCACTTGTTGTGCATGCACAGCACAATGCAAGCACAGTGTCTCCAAATTCCACATCCTTGACCATATTCCAAAAAAACTGTTGGATGGTAAACACAGTGATTTACTGGAGAAAAATGATATAATATAGCAGATTCATCTATTGGCCAGGAAAAAAAAAAAAAAACAGGACTGAAACCCAAAGAATCCATTGTCCTGATCCTGAACCTCAGAAAACTTGACCACTATAAATATCACTAAGGATTAAGATCATTTTTCACATTAGCTTTCTGCAGCAGCAACTTAGTTTATAGATTGGGACTATAAGGTTTTCTATTGTCTTTGCTTAGGTTTTGGAGTACTAGATGTTATTTTTTTCTATTATCTCCACTATAGCTCTTGATTAAATTTTGGAATACTAGATTCCATCTTTTTATCTCCACTGTACCGTACTCCCAGTCGCACTTTTTACTGGTAGGTTTTCTCATTTAATTAATTTACTTGCTTTTTATCTGTAATTTTTATTTGTAGTTCATTTGAAGTGATTTGAGGTTCTTCATATTTATCAGTTTCACTCTTTTCAGTTTTGATTATTATTTTTATTATTAACTTGAATCTTTACAATTATGGATTTTTTTTATTAAAAACCTATAAGAAACTTATTGAAAGTTCTCATTAGAGTATGATTGCATCCCTGAAAAAGAAATTCTAAATTGTCACAAATGTTTAGTGTATTTAACTTACTTAGGCATCCATCTGACACTCTTAACATGTGAATTAAATTACTTTGGTTTCTGGACACTCCTGTTTTACTTATTGCATTTTACTCATTGCATTTTAGTGACTCTATGCGCAAAAGTTATTTAAGTTATAGTTGGAATTGTAACAATTCTGATTGGTGGTTTATTTAAATTATTTAAACTATAGCTGGAATTGCAACAACTCTAGTTGATGGTTTATGATCTCTCTGATAATCCAATGGGAGTGTGAGGATTGGGTTTACCTTTCAGCACAAATTTAAATTAAAGGTTCAGCCCACTCTTACACACCTAGACATGCCAATTGGCTACCGGCCCTAGCCACTCAAATTTACTATACAATAAAAACAGTGATTGAATCCTGTAATCTTCTGTAACACTAAGTATCACTTGAAAGCAATTATAAAGGACTGAGAAATACACTTATGTCCACTGGTTATTTGGAGTGCCTGCTATACATTTCTTGGGGATTCAATGGGATGCTGGCTGACTGATAAGATAGAGAGAGGGATACCTCTCTCTGGTGAATTTCCTACCTCTACTGAGAATTTTTGGTTTGGTATACCTGTCCTGTCTATTTTACTGGTACTAAAATACAACTTTTAAGTCTAAAAGGACTAGGACTTTTTCTTGCTACAGGTCTACTTTCCCTTTGCAGGTACACCCTAGCATTTTGTGTTACTCATTAAAAAATGGAACAAATGTTTGTTTGTTTTTTATCTTTGAGGATAGGGTAGTTTTTACTAAAATAATTATTCTACCTGCAGTTATATATATATATATATATATATATATATATATATATATATATATATATATATATATATATATATATACACACACACACACACTCTATTCAATAGCTTTAATACCTGGCAAAAAAAAATATTAAAGAAAATAGAAAAATGTTAACTTTATTCTTATGGTACTCCACAAAGCAGAGAACTGCTATAATAAAAATCGTATTAGATTATGGGAGTATGGAGGTATTAGCTTTCCTAACACAGAATCTTATTCTATTTCTGCAAATTTTAACTGTTATACTCTTGCTATACTCAGTTTATACTAGTTAATGGAAAATCATTCAGGAACAAATTTTAGTAAATTCTTATAAGTTTATCAAATATGATAATTTAGAATTATGCAACAATCCATTCATTTGTTTAATAAATCATACTTTAGGTGGAAATTCATTCCAGTCTTTAGAATCTTCATATATGAAATCAATCCTAAAAATAGATAAAAAATGTTTTTAAACTCCCATTAATTTTAAAATGGAAATGTTTGTGCATTCCCATCACGTACACCTCTAGATTTGTGCAAACTCAGTATAATGTTGAAAATGAATTTACTAAAAAGGAGTGAGTTAGCATTGTTGTCCAATTGCTTTGAAAAAGGGAAAGCTAAGTCATCCGAATGTTTGGTGAAAGATTATAGTTGGATGAAACTGTTACTCAGCTAATCCAAAGAAATCAGATACATTTGTAGGTAATATAGATGAAGATTAGCAAAAAACAATTTTCTCATTATATGAGTATATGGGTGCTATCATCAAAAGGAAGTTGACCTACAAAGTAAATCTGTCCAAGATATATATATATGTGTGTGTGTGTGTGTGTGTGTGTGTGTGTGTGTGTGTGTATATATATATATATATATATATATATATATATATATATATATATATATATATAGGTTCCCTACGTTAGACCGACAGTGTGGAAGATCGACACTCAAAGCACAAATGCCAGAAGAACAAAGAATCAGATGACCGACAAGTCGTAATCCCAACAGCAGAAACACCAACAGGGGTAACTTGTGAGCATGACCCAGTAAGTGTGCGATAGTGAGGGACTTAGGGTTAGGGTGCGGGTAAGGTAAGTGTGCGATAGTGAAGGACTTAGGGTTAGGGTGCGGGTAAGGTAAGTGCGCGATAGTGAGGGACTTCGGGTTAGGGTGTGGGTAAGGTAAGTGTGCAGTAGTGTCAGACCTTAGGGTTAGGGTTTGGGTTAAGGTTAACGCATAGATAGTTTTGTGTAAGGTGTAGTGTAGGTTTTTAGGTTGTTGGTGTGCTTGTGTTGTGTGTGTGTTGTGTGTAACAGTGAATGTTTTGTTTTGTTAAGTGTCGGGATTGTGGTTTGTCGGGCATGTTAACTTTCGTGTTTTTGAGGTTTCGTTCTTCTGGCATCAGTGTTTTGAGTGTCGATCTTCCGAGCTGTTGGTCTAACGTAGGGAACCCATATATATAAACACTTTGGAATCTCGAAATACTGAAATGTCGAATTTCAGTATCTCGAGATCAAAGCATCGAATCTGCAGATGCACGAAACTGCAGAATATCGAACCCGGAAATGTTGAACCCATGGTACGGATGGTGCGTTAGGTAAGTGTGGTATTTTTAAGGGTTTTGGGGAGGGTTTGTTTGTTTGTGAGTGTGTCTGGGAGTGTTAGGTGTGGGTTAGGGTACATAGGTGAGAGTGCGAGTGTGTCAATGTTGAGAGTGGTGGTGTTTGTATGGTGTTTGTATCTGTGTGATGTGTGTTTATGTGAGGGGTGTGTGGAATGTATGTTGGTGGGTTTTGTGTGTTGGTGTTTAGTGCGACCTTGGAGTTAGTACATATAGGTAGGGGGTGCATGGGGGCAAGCCCCCCTGCTTATAGTAAATGTGTGTGTGTGTGTGTGTGTGTGTGTTTTTGTTATTGTGCAGAGGTAGGTGTATTTGTGTTTGTGTGTATGCTTTAACGGTCGCTGTTTTGGGTTTCGTGGGTTTCATTTTCATTTTTTGGTGTTTTGGCTTTATAGTCTCAAAATACTGAAATTTGATATTTCAGTATTTTGTGATTATAAAGCGAATATATATATATATATATATATATATATATATATATATATATATATATATATATATATATATATATTATATATATTTATATATAAAAGTTAATTATAAATAATAGCATTGATGCAAAATTTTGATTTTTTTTAATTAGTAGTGGAGGTACTGACTCAATGATAAAAATAAAGCTGTGTTACTTAAGTCAGTTAGTCAAACATCTTCAAGTTTATACTGGAAGTTTTTTATGTGAAATATATACATAGAATGTTTGTTACTCCTTATAAAATTTCTAAGTTTAGAAAAGTGACTTTTGCAGCTTGTTGGATATGTATTAAAGATGAAAAAGCTGATTGGGCACATTTGATTATTGATTGTGAAAAAAATAAATGTATCCTAGGAAGAGGTAGGTATTCTTTAAAGTGTTATGCTCTGGTAATTATTCCTTAGCTAGATGAACAATACTAGTGAATGTTCCACTTCCTTCATCTATAAAACCAAACAACAACAAAAAATGTTTTGAAGTCTCCTTGCTGTAGCTTGAAAAATTATTAAAAAGCTGGAAGCCAAACTCATTCCTAATTTCAAATATATTTTTTAAGTTTAGAAGCAATTCTATGTAAAACTAAAGAAGAAGTGATTAGAATAAGGTCTATAAAGCACACTAAGACTTCTAGTTGCTGGGATAACCTTGAAATGTTGCTACTGAAATACCAAGATACTTAATTTGTTAATTATATTAGATTACTCTGCTTTAATCTATTTCTAACCCTTTGCAATTATGTCATATTGAATGTCTTCCTTTCTGTGTATGTATTGCATATATGTTAAATTAATAAACATTTCTTAAAAAAAAGGTTTCATTAAAGTTTTTGTTTCCTTTTGTCAGTTAGCATGCTTTTGATTATTTGTTGATGTTATACCTCTGTGGAGATGTTTGTTTTCTTCATAATTGTATCTCCCATCACCTGCACAACTATATTCTCAGCTGGACTTTACAAAAAGCTGTGTTTGAGAGGAGCTCTGACTTCATCCTGAATGGTAGAGTTCCCTGCAGCCAAATATATAATAACTATATAGTTACATTTTAGAAGAAAGATCTACTTAAAAAAATAATTGGAATTCTTTCAAAAAAGGTATTCAGCAGACCACTGATTTATTGCTTGATTTCTTATAAATAGATAAACATTCTCCAATATGAAGCAAAAGCGCAAGAAGAAAAATAAAAACTAAACCTGCTTGTGAAACAATAAAATAACAATACTAACAATAGGAAAAAAGGAGATGCTTGTCTAAGATGTCAACTCCACTCATAATACAAAGTGACTAAATATCACAGAAGACTGAATATAAAAAAAGAGATTATATCATAAGCTAATTTGTGGTTGTCTTGTGTGGGCTAAAACATATAAATATGGTCGTAATTTAGAAGTCTACTTCAATGCATGCAAGTTAATGACTCACATTTTCTTCTTATGGGGTGAGCATTGTCTGCATTTATAATTTCTCTAACGGGCAATAAATTCTTGGGTATTTATTTTAAGTCTGGAGCTGCATGTGGCTTATCCCATCAAGAAAAACACTATTTCCAAAATGCCATGTTGATAAATATTTATGAAAACAAAACAATGTTCTGTGCCTCACCAAAGTCCAGTCAGATAAACCAAAGTAAATATCCAAAAAACCAATAAGACTGGACACTGCTCGAAGACCAACTCCTTCTGTTTATTGAAATTAGATACACAAAAGATGAGCGCTTTCGGGCCTCTGCCCTTCATCAGATCTGATATATATATATATATATATACACATATACACGTACTTATATATAAACAGAGATAAAAAGATATGGATATAGAAAGATATATAGATATAGATTTAGATTATAGATTTAGATTAATATATATATATATATATATATATATATATATATATATATATATATATATATATATATATATAGGTGCACTGCAGTACATCAAGAGTGTGTGCATGGTCACCAGATGTTTAGCTGACTGCATATGATTGACTAAACAGCTGATTAACAGGTGTACAAGGTCACACAATTCCCAAGGATGGAGTATGCCCTTAACCAATGTTGTGCGATTTCAGAGTTAATATATATCATTAGCAGAGGGTGTGGGTGTGCAGGAGGGCTTGCCTTCTGCAAAAAAAGCAATGTTTTTATTTGTTTTCTAATTCTTAATTTTGCATGCTATTTCTTGGTACATGCTCACTGGTGTGTTGATGCTGGCATTTTTACTGTAATGTTTTGCAAGTTGTTGCTGGAGTTATTGAATTGCTTAAATGGAAAAACAACTACTGGGGAAAAAAAAGATGGAACACTCATTTTACACCCCCCACCCCCACCCCAATACAGAACTACAGAAGATCACAAAGTGAAAACAATTTTCTTTTGCAATCTTTACACCAAAACCCCCGATAACACTAACCCAGATTTGTCTGAATATTTGTAATGTTACAGAAAGTGATTTTTTTAAGGTAAGTTGCCATGTTAGGCTTAACAAACATTACTAAGGTGGGAACAGGAAGGTTAATGTTCCCCTGTTCTACCTTAGTAATGTGTGCTAACCTGAACACTAACCCTGCCCTTTCTGTAACATCATCAGTACACAAGGCACATACTCACCAACACACACACTCACTACACTAGATCGATTCTAACACACACACTCACTACACTAGATCTGTTCTCTTACTTAACCCTTAACTTAATTTGCATACACCTGCACGCGCACACACACACACACACACACACACACACACACACACACACACACACACACACACACACACACATTTGAACATGCACAGTCACACACTCCTCTTATTAACACACAACAAAACTGCAATTTACACTAATGGACATTAGATTATAGTTTGTTCTGTAAAGAAACATTGCATTTAACACATTTGATCAAGACTTCAGGGCCCATATATGCTCATTTGACTGAATTTCAAGTCACTGAACTCATATGACTGAGTCACATTTGATAAAAATCATTCTATACAACAAATATACCATAAGAATATTGAACGAAAGTTCAATAGTCCGAATCCACAATCACCGAACACACTTTAACGAAAGTGCTATCACCGGAAATGCGCTTTTGTTAAAGTGTGTTAAAAAAACATTACATTTACGTTTTTGCCCCCCTGCACCCCCCACACCCCCCTACTTTAATATTCTCACTCCAAGGTCGCACTACAGTGGGGAAAAGGAAACTTTCCCTTATCCGCACCTACGCAACAGGCATACTTATGCAAAAGTGCTTCTTCAGTGAAAAGCACTTTCGTGCAAGTATGCCCGGCCGAATCTGTTTCGGTGATGTTGCCATTTGGGGATCTGTACGGATCCCATATATATATATATATATATATATATATATATATATATATATATATATATATACGGGTCTACTTCTTTTGACCTTTCATTTGCCCGACACTCATTTTCCTGACCCCATTTGACTGAAATTTCATTTGCCCGACACTTAATTTGCCCGACACTTCATTTGACCGACAAGTATTATTAGCAAGAAAATGGAATATGCCCCCTTTCCCACTGTAGTGCGACCCTGGAGTTAGAATATATAGTTAGGGATATTGTTAACTTTTGATGTAATATTGCTTAGTAAAAGAAAAGTAAGTGGGGGGCTTCACCCCCCACACCCCCCGTTGTGGGGGGCTGTGCCCCCCACCCCCCCTAACTATAGTCTAACTCCAGGGTCGCACTACAGTGGGGAAGGGGGCATATTCCATTTTCTTGCTAATAATACTTGTCGGGCAAATGAAGTGTCGGGCAAATGAAATTTCAGTCATTTGGTCTCGGGCAAATGGGTGTCAGGCAAATGGGAGTTAGGTCAAAAGAAGTAGACCCATATATGCACATGTATATATATATATATTTATATTTATATATAGATAGATATATATATAGATATATAGATATAGATATATATAGATATAGATATAGATATCAATATAGATATAGATATAGATATAGATATAAATCTACTCCATAGTCCATAACCATGGGGAAATGGAAAGAGAAAAAAATAAAAAAAAATTACACCCAATGAATAAGTGCTGGTGCCCAAACACTAACATCTACAGATCTGGAGTTGCGACATGATGGTGGCAACTGCCAGTCCACCCACAATCCTCTAGACTCACTTCCCTAACAACTCATATGGTCAGAAATAACACTATCATATACTGCCTATGGACTTCCACACTTTTCTAACAATTATGATTCAGTCAGATGAGTTTTCAGTCAATTGAGTTTGACCAGTTGTGATTAAGCCAAATTAGTTTTCAGTCAAATGACACAGCACCATACATACATTTGCTTAAATATATAAACGTGCATGTTCTTCAGGGCAATAACATCAATAAATCATCAGCTCACACCAGGAAATGAAATGATGCATTAAGGAGATGAACAGGAGGAAAATTGACTGTTAGAGTCAAAAAGTGGAAAACGTGCCTCGTAAATTAGGAAAGAAAAGAGTAAGGAAGGAGGACAGAGTGGTTTAGTTGATTCCATAGCAGCAATTGTGTTCCCAGTTCATGTTAATAAATGACTGATCTACTAGTTACTGAGCTCTAAATGGATGAACGTTCACCCTGTCCATTTAGACTCCCTGGTTTTGTTCTCCTCAGTTACTATTCTCCATAAAAAAAATCACTTCATGGTATGATTTCTATGTGCATTGACACTGAAAGTGCTTTGTGTGGTGTTTTCCCTTTTCAATTTTTTCCTTTGTTGGTGTGCCTGTGGAGTTAGTATATGTGTAATGTCAGGATATGTAGGGGTGTACCCCCACATCATTGGGTCAGTGTCCTTGCCCCTCACAGAAATGCTTTTTAAAGGCAGTTTTGTCAAGTGTACAGTGGAACTGATTGTTTTCATCTGGTTGAGCTTTTGCTAGATTTTAACTCAGTGAACTGTACCAGAGAATTAGATAAAACAAACTTAGTCATAGTGTAATTACCCCTTGGAATTCCAAATGAGTAGGTTAGTATAAAGAAGGAGTGACAGTGAAATTTGAAAATACATGTTGACAGTTTCTGCCCATAAACAATTATCTGGAAAGTGATCTCTGCAATCTATAGAAAAATAACCCTAACTTTTTTCTGATAAAAATACTGGGAAAATAAAAGCATTGATAATCACTGATGGAAAGGGAACAATTATAACAGATCATGATCAGTACATCTTTGGTTAGAAAAAAATGATGATGATAATTTTAATGTTTGGAAGTGACTCATTTTTTAGTCTCCTTGGCTGTCCCATTGGTTCCCCCAGCATTGCCACAATCTGCTCAGTCATTCATATGTGGAACTATGACTGGGCCTCCAAAGGCATGCATCTGAAATCTCTGCCAACACAACTGACATTGCCAACTGGTCAGGCAAGGAATCTGCAACCCATTCATTCTCTGCCATTAAGCACATAAGCTTCACTGGGAGGACCATATGACCCTTTCTTTCCTCAGCTAGACCTCACCAGACCAGTCTCTTTAAAGAGGCAATGGTTTGGTGGTATAGAGCATTCAGTCAATAGTACCAATGGACCATCTCTTCCCTGGAGTGTCTAAATACTTTGCCAGTTCCCTCAAACTCCACTTTGGCTGCATTACTTGGGCACAGCTTACATGCTTTCACATATATAGTAGTCCTTGGGCTTGCTAAGTTCATAGCACTGTAGAACAGCATGTGTTCTCTAGTCTCATGTTTCATGGGTGAACACCTTGTGCTCCCCCTAAGGTAGTGCCACCTTAGCAATGAGCCATAGCTGTACATCTCCTCCCATTATGGACGAACTGGCAACAGTCACTTCCTGCTATCTTTTCCAGCCTTCCCTACTGCGAATCAAACACAGATCAGTTGGGTCACTCTCAGTGTTTCATCCCTCTGTGTCATAGGGACAGCACATTATCAGGAATTAACCATTCAAACAGTATAATTTGACATGGGAAAAGCCTTTGATATGAAATGATGGGCAAAAGGCTAAATAAAGCTCATTAGGTTTTTGGTCAAACACCCACTCAGTGAAGGGCACTAGAGATGGCAAAGTGCTCTAGTCCCTGTTTCTCCTTGCAAGAATACAAACAGGTGCCCTATCCACCCAGTCACTATATTTAACTTACAGTACTCCTGTGCTGAAACAGAGCTTTATTAGACTTTGTTACAGTACTAAAAAAGCTAACAGACATCTTGCAGCTGCAAACTATGAAATAATACGCATCCTGTAGCATAATGTAGCCCACAGATAATCACATATATATCCGGGTTTTGCATAGCACTGGTACCCTGATAAAAGAAGTGCATAGTAAATTAGACAAACTGCATTTTGGGGGAAAGGCGCATTAGGCAGGATCATGAGTAGAGTCACTCCAGCAATGTGGGAATAATCAAATGGGGTCAACATCACAGGAAAGAAATGCAAGTGTGCCAAGCATGCATGAGGCTGTATAAAAACACATCCCCAGAGAAGCATTATATCACTGCCAAACACGCAGACAGCCAACTCAATTCTTCATGTAGCAAGAGAAGAAAGGGGGAGACAGCAAAGTTAGAAAAATGGAAAGAGCAAAAGCAGATGACTGTACATGATACTAAACTTAAGGAGTGACAGATGAGGGAAGAAGGACTTTTTTCCTCATAAAGGCTCCCATTTCTCATATAAGAAGAGGTTGGCTAGTTTACTTAAAACATGAGAAGTGCTTGATGGAGAGATAGTGGGGTATGGGAAAATTGTATGGGTAAAGAAACATGAAACAGACATAGACAAGGGGTGGTATTTGTACAGAAGGTTGGGAAAAGAGTATGTGGGCAGAAAGGGTGGACACGATGACTGGGAGGATAGGCTATCAAACAAGGTATGTGGCATAAAACAGGAGGCAGGGAAACACATGGATGGAAATAGGACAGGGTATAACTGGATAATACACACTGCCTCAAAGGCCAAGCCACTAAGACATAGGTCACATTCATAGCTGAAGTCATGCACAGGCATCTGGTGGGGTCATATTTTGAGGTTGAATTGTCATATGAGTCAACCAGTCATGGAATAAAGTGCTGGACAGCTGTGAGGCAGGTGTATAGCTGTTGGTGCATCTCAGATGACATTAACCTATGTAACCTTTGCTTGTCCTACATTCAACTTATACTAACACATACAATCATACACAAACAATTAGCCTGCCCAGATCTGACCCCTTTAAAATCAACATATATATTCTGAAAAGAACTGTTCGATCAGAAGACAAACAACTTCTCATAATAAATAAAACAAATATATTCCCCATACAAAGCCTATACTCATACTCAGTTGCAAAAAGATGGAACTCCTTACCTCTAACCACCAGAACTATTTCTATGTTATCCACCTTTAATGCTTCCTAAAAGAACACTTTTCAAAATCTTGGACCTGCTCCTGTGCCAATCCTGGCTGAACTTACTCATCCCCTTCGACCTAAATCACACTTCACAACCCTCTCCAGCCTTGTATTCCACTCCTATTTTTGTTTTCCTACTACCTTACCTTACCTTATCCACTTCATCTCTGCAGACCTTTCCTCTACGTCTTTCTCTTTCTTCCCTAATCCAAAAGATACCCTACTCTGCACTCTTCTTATAATCAACTTCTTTCCATCCTTCTTCCTCCTATAACCATAACATGAACACCGTCTCTCATACTAACACATCACTCAATTTCCCCCCACTGTCTTTAATCATGTAATTTCTAATATCTCTTTAAATTTCTTATTAGAACTGTCTCAGATCTCATTTATCACTTATTAATTCTATGTAACAAATAATATGATTATGAAGCTTTTCTTCACATATTCTCTTCAACTCATGTTATTTTTTCACTGCACTCTACTATGAAACATATGTTCTATGTTTTTCTCATTACAACTTTTTTCACTCTTATGTTTTGTAGTGTAACATGATACATTGTGATTTAAAATATTTTTGTACTTGATTTTTGCAAGATTGTGATTGTGAAGTTTTTCTCCCAGGCCTCCACTGAAAATGAGCACTTTCTGGCCCAGTAAGACTTTCCCTGTAAACAAATGTTAAATAAATAAATTGTCACTGGAAGACCACAGAGGATCTCTACAAGCTACTCTTAGTAAAGAAGCTGCCATTCCTCTCCTGAGGAGTGACCATGGAGGCCACCAGTGAAACCCCCATGACCACCTTTAGGACTGTGACCTCCATTTTCTGATGAGATGCTGGCCTCATGACTGCTGTCAAACCAGGGATAAAGGCTTTAACAAGTAAAGACCAAAGTTTCCACTGCCACTTGTCTGGGATTCACTTCAGAAGCCTGAATGATCACAAGCCTGAATTGCATAAGCCGGAAGATGAAAAGCCTGAAATTTCATAAGCCTGAAAAATCATAAGCCTGAATCCTATAAGACTGAAAACAGACAGGATACATATACTGACTGAAGGCAACACAAAACAGATTATATTCCACCAAATATAATATAATATATATATCAACTCCAAGATTGCACTTCACTACACTAAAGTGCAATCTTGGAGTTGATATATTTAATTAGCAGGGGGTGTGGGGTGCACAGCCCTCCACATGGGAGGTGCAGGGGGGCTTGCCTCCCTGCCAGTACTTGGTGAAAACTGCTATCCTTTGTCTTGTATGTGTTTTTGTGTGTCATTTTTCGTGTTCTGTATATTTTCAGTCTTATGGGATTCAGGCTTTTGAATTTTCAGGCTTATGAAATTTCAGGATTTTGGTCTTCTGGCTTATGCAATTTAGGCTTGTGATCATTCAGGCTTCTGAAATGAAACCCTTGTCTGCCACCACCACTGATCCTGCAGAAGGAAGAAGGGGAAAAAAACAGTACACATTAATACACATATACACATCCCTACAGTGGAGATAGGCACTTTTGCCTTATTCATTATCCCCCACTCCCCCATGTTATCTTGTTACTTGTCAGCTGCTGAAAGACAATAATTGAACAAAGAAATAGAAACATTGGTTGTGGTAAAATTGGCCTTCTGTCTCTAAATCCTGCTTTCCTCTAGCTGAGTAGGATAAGGTGACATCCCCGCAAATCACTGTGACTGTGCCTGTACTACTAACCAGAATGGACAATGCCAGAGGCATCAATCAACATTCTGGCAAGCTTTTGCCAGGCATTAGACTTGTACAAATGGCAATTATATTGCCACAGCAGGCACTCCTAAAATTCCCTATGGATGAAAAACAAGAAAATTTAACTTACCTTAGACATAACACAGAAATCCTGCTGCTCTCAAAGCCCGAAGAAGTCATGGCCACTCTATCTGGCCTGCTTGAACACCAAAATGGTACCTCTATGAAAACAGATGCTCATCTGGGCATCATCTGTTGTGCACTGCAGTGTAGCAATGAAAAGCTTCAAAAAGGCTCTGTAGTGCAGCCAAGTGATGTTGTGACCATCATAGACACCATGGATGAAAATATCGTGCACTTGTGTCTACAGTTCTGAGATGGTCAAGGATAAACAGGTTAATGCCTGTTAGTGCTAATAATATGATGTATTCATGCAGCCATTCAAAGACAGCAAGTACCCCATCCTATTATAAGCAGTATGCTAAGATGCCCACATCAGTACGATATAAATCAGGGACACTATACTATGCAAGACTGACCTCATATTAGTAACTGTGGAATCAAGAGATTACTGAATTAGGGCACTGGATTTTGAAACAGACTTACTGAAGGAAAACAGGACATATCATAATGTACCCATGACAGAAAGCAACAAAAGAGCTGTACAGGAATATGTGGGAGTGGGAATACACCTTAATGACATGACACTATCATGTCCGGCTGGTGATGGGAGGACCGATATAACATAACACACAGGACACAATGGACTCTGTGCATGGGGTGAGGCTTGTCAATGAATACTGTGAGGGAGCAGGGTCTGTAGAGTATCACAGGGTTCAGTACACTGCAGGAAGGGGTGTCATGATAATAAGCAGTATACAATCTTATGGGACAGCCCCACAGTGCCTTGAACACAATCTGACTGATTTGCAACCTTTGGGAGAGTCAGTGATCAAACATTTTCACACTCAGGAGATTGACATGTTACTACAGGTACTTCTAACACCATAATGCATTGTCCTCACCAAACGTAATATAGCAGGAGAAGGTACAGCCATCAGTGCTTTGGGTGGATACTACAGAAGTCTACAATCAGGTTAAGCAAATGGTAGTAAATATGTTATTGCATGTCAAGATGCCACTGCAGTATACAAGTACCTGTACAACTGTCTGAACTCAGCCATACCCAACAGAACTAAATCCTGCTGCTCAAAGAAACACAAATCTGTCTGGTGGACATCCACTATCAACAGGCTTTACAATAAAAGGAAGAAACTGTTGTCCAAGGGTAAAAAGGAACAAATTCTAAACCAGAAAAACTCCATCCTTAGCCTCACCAACCAAATTAGATCACTAGTGAAAACCTCCAAAGCCAATTATGAATGGAAACTAGCCTCCAAAACAAAGGGAAACCACAGTGCCTTATTCAGATATATCAGGAACCTCCATGGCAAAGCCCAGGTTTGTTCCGAATTAGTACTTAACAGTACCACTTACACTGATCCTGTTGACTTAGCCAACTGGTTAGCAGATAGGTTCAGCACAAACTTCACCCCTCTATCCCCCCACAAAGGCCCATTCAACATCCCCAATACTTGATCCGCTCCTCACATCTCCATAGATCAAGTGATAAAGGCCCTATCCAAGGCAAAGAACACAGCTTCCATGAGACCTAATAGTATCCCAGGCTGTATTCTCTACCATCTCCAGCAAGAACTAGCTTCACCATTGAGCACCCTATTCAACCACAGCCTGAGTACAGGGTTCATTCCAGTAGAGTGGAGAACTGCCATTGTCATCCCCTTGCACAAAGTTGGTGCCACTACTGGCCCTGGAAATGATCACCCCATTAGCTTGATAAGTCTGATCTGTAAAGCCATGAAGTGTATTATTATTATTAATCTCATAAACAAGGCCATAGGCAATCTCCAAGCACTTCACCCACCCAGTTCAGATTCGTCAAGGGAAGATCTTCCTGCTGAACCTGGTTGACTTCTTTGAGACTCTCACCAAGGCCCTGGATGAGGGAAAGTCAGTACATGCAGCTTTCCTTGACTTGGCCAAAGCCTTTGACACAATCCCCCACTCAGGCATCATTGAAAAGCTAACATAACTTGACATAAATCCCTATCTTATCAGGTGGGTAGCCAACTGGCTCACTGATAGGACTCACGAGGTCAAAATAGGTGCCACCACCTCTGACAGCAGACCTGTCACTAGTGGTGTTCCACAGGGATCTGTTCTGGGATCCTTAATGTTTGGCATCTACTTCTCAGAGGTCCAGGCAAAAACAAAAGGCCTGTGGCTGACCAAGTTTGTGGATGCCTGTAAGCTGGGTGCTGTCATTGTCTCCCCAAATAATGTTAACATACTGCAAAAGGGTCTCACAGCAGCAAATGACTGGTGCCAATGTCATGGCCTTAAGTTAAATGCTAAAAATGTATTATCATACCATTCAACAGAAACATGGTCCCTACTGATTACCACATCAACAGCAACCCCCAAGCACACAACCTGTGGTGAGAGACCTGGGTACAGAGGTTGACAACAAACTCACATTCAACCATCATGTAGTGGCAGTGGTCAGGAAAGCCTTTTACTTGGTTCATCTCATAAGTAAAAGGATTGTATCAAGAAAAAAGGAGGTTTATACCTCTCTGTACTTCTCCCTCATTAGGCCAATAACTGAGTACAACACCCCATTTAGTATGTACCTTTCCAAACACCTGCACCAACTGGAAAGGCCACAGAAATACCTCACAATGAGAATCCATGATCTCCAACATCTGTACTATGTGGACAGGCTCAAATCACTATGACTCTACTCAGTATCATACAGATTGCTTAGAGGTGATCTGTGTCTCACCTACAAGGCAATCTCGGACCCTGCCCTGCTAGAAATACTACATGTCCATAAGTCTAACTCCTTGTGCATTACTCACTCAAAAGGCCTAAATCTAATATGTGATATCAACAAAACCTGCTGGAGATACAGGTTTGTCTTATAGAGACTGCCCTGCCTCTGGAATAGACTTCCCATAAAAGTCAAACAGAGTACCTCACTAACCTTCTTCAAGCACAACTTTGCTGAGTGGATGGGAAACCACAAATTTTTCCTGGGGAATTCACCTGTGTCCCTTACTGACAGGGGTGAAAGGTGTTGACTGAGGTTTCTTTGTTGGGGATAAACTCCTAGCTACGCTTGTAAGGTCCCCAAGGCCATTAGCCTAGTAATCTCCTATGATCCAGGAGTAAAACACAAGATATTTCTGAGGTGAATTCTACCATAGCAAATGAACCAACAATATAGATATTCCTAATATCTTCATTTGGAGATGAAGGGTGAACCCTCATACCAGGTGTTGGTTTGGACATTATCTAGTGATGACCGCATGAGTGTTATCAGGAAATGCACACAGTTGTTCTTATCATTTACATTACTGTATTGTACTGTGTGCTATATGAGAGCTGTGACTTATACAGTTTCCTCTGGTTTGTAACTGCAATGATCTCCACAACAAGGTATGCAGGAGTATATAGTATTCATAGAGTGCACCATTTACCAATATGGATTCAATGGTGAGCATAGGCATTTATTTCACTGTTGCTCAGATAGTTTGCCTTTTATTCATTTACAGATTATACTGGTAGAGTGTCTAGCACAATAGAACAGCATATACACCAGGTACACTCAGATAACACAGGCTGTCCCTCTTGCAGCATCCCTTTCAGATCTGACCATAGAGGTCATACATACCTAACAACAGGGGTTGGGAGGGTGACCTAATGGTTAAGGTGTTTGCCTTGCAAGCACAAGGTGCAGGGTTTGAATCTCACAAGGGATAACTGGCTAGGCTTAAAATGGCTCACAAGGGCAGTTAGCTTAGTACAAACCTATGAACCTATGAACCTATATGCCAGGTGTCTGAGGGTTAGTTGTAGCTGATGATGACGATGATGATGCCAAAGTGCATATGAGACAGTCTTATGACACAATGGTACATTTAGCAACACTAACATTGGTGGGCTTGCACACATCCTTCATATTTGAGGAATCTTTACTTGCAAAGACCAAAATTCTAGCCTCACCGTTGTTTGCTGGCCATCCTGTACCTACAATCCTAAATCAGGCTACACAGGAGTCCCCAGCCCAGACAACATCTATGAGCTGCATTGCATCTTACAAGCTCATACACACATCAATGGAGGTGCATGGTGGTCTGTGACACCACCTTAACCCCTGGTCAGTCCCTGACCTGTGTGCAAGACTTGGCAGTAATAATGAATGTGCACATCAATAATTCAACCACACTGCTACCCACATAATTCTGGAGATGATGCCTGTGCTGTGTGGCTTGCTGAATGATGTGTAGCACATCATGGCCTGAGTGATGAAATGTATTGCCTGCACCTTGACATAGTGTATAGGGATATGGAGGAAGTTGAAGCTACAGCAGCTCAGAACATTGATTGCTAACATTTCATCCATTGGTTCATTTATGAGGTAGAGGGCAATGGGCCATCTTTCTGCTTCTGTAAGCACTTTTGTCCATGACTATATAAGGGTGAAACTGTGAGGTGCCCAGTCACAGGGCCAGGTACACTCAGAAAACACAGGCTGTCCCTCTTGCAGCATCCCTTTCAGATCTGACCATAGAGGTCATACATACCTAACATCATTTTCAGATCTGAAAACAGATGTCACACATACCTAACTTTATTGAGGTTCATGCATCTGGCCACAGATATCTCTCTCTGGCTTTATCCACGGGACACTTTTTGGGCTGCACAGATTCAGTCCAATTGTTCCACAGCACCAGTGTTCCCATGGGTAGACAGACAACCACTCCTTATTCTTATGGTCATCATCCAGGTTATGTGCTCAGCACATCTGTTGCCTCCCAACATGGAATCCTGTCAGGGTAGACATGTATACTTTTGTAGTTCTATACCCAACCTGTGTGGTCATGGTAATGCCTGATGCACAGCATGGCCAGTCCATATAATCTGTTGCATAGCCTGTGTTATGGCCAGTCTATACACTCTGTTGCATAGTTTTGTTTGATAATATATGTATAATTTTATTATGTGCTGTTTATATCATGGGCCATAGTTTTGGACTAGCTGTCTGCTTTCTGCAAGTTCTACAATGTACTGTGCCTACTTCTGCCTCATAAGGGATCTCACTGTTGCATGTTTCCCCACTGACTGTTTGCCCAGCTCCTCATTCACTGCTCCAAAAGGTATTCTGGCCCCTGCTGGCATGCTTCCCTCCTGCTGAATGTGTTTTCACACAACTGTAACACGATACACACCAATAATATCTGGCAGCATGTGCAGGGGAATGCTGCAGTACCCCACTAAATGCACAAAGGTAGAGATAACATCCCTTAAGTTCACCAAAAACACATTCTACCATATTCCAAATCCCTATATGTGCATTATATGAGATCTTTTCCATGCTCTGTAAGTTGTGGATGGGGTAATCAGCCACAGTTCCAGTGCATTTCTTGCATCCCCTGCATCCCAGCAGTGACCCCACTTTATGAGGTCTGCTACCTGATTGCATGACAGCTATGTACTGGGTCTCTCCACCCAGCTATATGTGCAGCTTCCAGGTAAATGACCCTGCTGGAAGTTATCCCACACAAAACATTGATATAAGTCAGATGTGTGCAGATATGAGTGTCATACATACTACCTATGAGGCACATCAAATCTGTATAGCTGATATTCTGGGCACTGTGAATCACCTGGAAGATGAGGTGTGGAAGCCCATTCTGTTGATGTATTTAACACCTTATGGACCTGGTGGGGCCTTGTTAGCAAAGTGAGTGTAATCAGCAGTTCAAAGGACATCTGGGAAATGGGTAGTAATATAAAATACCTGCATGCTGGAGGTTCTCTCCTTTGCAGTCCTTGTCATCTAGATTTGCATTTCCACATGCTGTAGCATAATGTTGAGAAATTTCTAGCTCCTCTTCTTAGGTCCTTGAAACTTTCCTGAAGCTGGGATGGTTAAAGTTGCATATACTGACAAGATGAAACACAGTCTTCTAGGCTCCCATTTGCTTCATATATCCACATAGAAGCAGTCCATGATCTGATGTTAAGCTGAGTGGCAGTAAATTAGACACTGATGGCACTGTCTGTACTAGTGTGAATCCTGCATTTCATTTACTAATGTATAGGTTAACTAGATTCTCTGTCATGATTGCATTTCATGCATGTGTGTGCAACTGTCACTTGCAGTGTACTATAAAACTGTAGTACTAGTATCAGGTCATATTTTGTTTCCAGCTGAGCTCTAGACAAATACCAGGCAGTCAAAAATCAGCAGTGACTCAGTTGTTCAGTTTCTTAAATGCCATGTATAAAGTACATTTTGCCACACACAGACTAGGTTACTGAATCAGTTATGTAATGATGACAGATATTCTTTCCATGGGAACTACTGGTAAATGGGTGAGGTAGCTTATATTATGTGAAAATAATTGTGTGTTCAGATGTCACAGATTGTGAAAATCATTACCAGGAATGTGGTAATACTGCATAAAATAAAGGGCATAACTTCAATAATAATAAAATAAAAGAAATAAAATGTGTACTCTTGGTATAGCTGTATGCCTGTAGTGTCTTGTAAAGTTGCAGCAGTCAATTAATATATCTGATGCACATGTCCTCTGCAGTCACTACTATTGAGTTTTATCCCCATGTCTGTCAAGCAAGGCATGATAGTTGCTTACTCTCTGCTGTACACATACATGTCTCAGTTCTCATGCTGTCATGGAATGTAATTACTGTTGTGTAATCCCTCTGTCACAGATGAATCATCAATGTGATTATGTCAATAGTAAAGCAACAGTACATCAGTCCACAGAACACCTTGGTGGTTATATAGATCCACCTGATGTGCAAGTGTTCTTTGTAGTTTTGTATGTGCAGGTGTTACTGCTTGGCCCATACTGTCCCATGTGGATAGCTTGAGAGGTATGTATGTGCTGCAGCAGCTATAGAGCACATTTACACATAAAGAAAGGCCAGACCTGTAGATTAGATATCATTACTGCTGTCAACTAAAAATATAAAATAAAATAATTACAAATAAATAAACATACGCATGTTACAAACACACACATGCATGTAACACACACGCATTACACACACATATGCACATAACACACGTACACGCGTATAACACAGATTAGCGTAACACACGCACATTACACACATGCGCGTAACATCATAAACAATTTAAGTTAGCCACCAAAGACTATTTTAAAAATCACTGGACCTGCCAATGTACACTACCTACCTCCACAATACTGTCTTAGCTTGAATAATATACATCCTAAGCTTTTTGTAACCACCTAATCTTTACCTTTACACTAATTACAGAACCACAACTAGCAAACTGCCTATCTTTCAAAGTTTTTTCCTGCATTCTGTTTACTAAACCTTAAATCAACAAATTTATTTAACTGTAACATATTAATTACTATACTTTTATTGTTATGATCTTTTTTGTTTCATAGTATCATTAAAATTGCTACACATTCTTACATTGTTATAAACTGTATGCAGCATTTGCTTTGTTGTATATTTATGGAGCTTTTCTCCCTGGGCCTCCACTAAAAAAGGACTTTTGCTCAGTTGGACACTCCCGGTCAAGAAATGCAATATAAAATAATAAATAGAATAAATATATAGCCCATGATGGTATTAATGGACTGTATTTCTCTCTCTCCCCACCCCTTACCTTTGTATATTTATTATTGTTATTAATTGGTTATGGTTTACTGTTAACATATGTTGTTCTATAAACTTTATTTTGGGGCATGTGTTTTATTATTGTTATGTATTACAATGGTTGCATATTAACATATCTTGCTGAATTTCCTATTCTGTTGACCTTTTGCTATAACTGTTACTGACATGCTGTTAATATATTGACTGTTCTGTTATTTATTGTTGTGTTTCACATAATATGCATTGAAACGTAATGGGGTTATTTCCAATATTTTGGCATGCTTTTATTTCTAACAGTGGCTTTGTTCATAACTGACCTATATGTATTGGTTTACCTCTATACCCACAGCACGTCTGGGTAGGCCGGTTCCTGCTGATCTGCCTACCCTGCCTCAGCAGGCCAAGGAACAGGGTACCAGCTTGTCTGGGACCCAAGCTGGTGGTGCCCCCTCTGCTGGCCCTGCGCCACTTTCAGGTGGAACCCCCTAAGGGTATAGGGCCCATCCCCTCTGGGAACGTGGGTGGAGGGGGGTTGTCAGCCAGGATCAACTACTGGCCGTGGTGTGCAAGATTGTTCATAAGAGCTATGAATGATGCCTGCACCAAATTGAGGGCAGACTGGACAACCTGGTGGGGCCTGCTGGTCCCGGCGCCCAGCCTCCAGTGCAGCCACCTTCAGGGCAGTGAAAAAGCAGTGCCATCTGCCCATAGGTGAGGATCTCAGTCATGCTGCTGCCATCTGGAGGCAGGTCTATATCACATAGTCGAAGTTTTATAACTTTGAACACATGTTTCAACCATTATGTTTGAAGTTGCAAAACTTTGACTATGGATAAAAAAAAAAATACCAACAGGAAGCAAAATAAACTGTTTTAGCAGGGGGGGGCAAGCCCCCTGAACCGCCACCCCTCTGCTACTTAAATATACAAACTCCGAGATCATACCCCATTGAACAAAATGGAAACCTCCGTTTATGGAGATGTGCATTGAAACGCTCGAACATTTACAAATTCAAACTTATGTTCTCAACCATATGAGGTTCAAACTTGTAAAAGTTTGATTCTCAAATTCCATGGCACCCTCCCCATCTAAGGTGTTTACCCCACTCATGTGTCACACACCACCCCTGTCTTGTCTGTCTGCAATTGCAACCTCTACTACCTAACTTACCTCCCATGTACCTACACCCCTTCCCCAACATTCTACTGTCTCCTTATAACAAAAATAAATAAATAAATAAATTGGTCACTAGTCCTACAAAACAATTGCCCCATACATAGCTCTCCATTTTGCACACATGCCCACTGGATGCAATTAAGTTGGTTCAATTGGCTTGACAACACATTTATGTTGTCCTCACCCCTTTCTCTGGGATTTGCGGGTCCAAATTCATGTACAAATTCTGAAAGAATCCATGTCTGTTGCTGTTCAAGAAATGGAAAACTATGGTCCCTTCCTACACCATTCCTACACATCCCTACCTGCCTTTCAGTATGGTTTCCACTTGTTTGACCCCATTTCACTGCTGTTCTATCACCCCCCTTTTTTCTTTTTTTTCTTTTTAATTTTTAGTGCGGGTTTGCATGGAGCTAAGCAGCAAACCTGAGCAAACCTGCTTAAAAGTGCTTTAATGTGCCTTAATGAGCTTATGTGTTTCTCGTACTGTTAGGCACATCTACAAAACAATCACCCCTGCCACATCTCAAGCCCGGGACACTGTCAACTACAACATAGTGCATTAGCCCATTGGGCCTCTCAGATCTCAGTTAAAACAGGTGTTCCCAGCAAAATGTATTGATTGCCACTGACAGACTGCAAGTGCATATAATGGGAACATGGGAGTATACCTGGGGCTGTGATGCAACAACTACACCTGTACAGAGCAAAATAAATAATAATGGATGTACATGAAGCCTGGAATAGCAGGTAATTGTTCCCTTTTATCAGCAACATCCTTAAACACACCTGCTAAGGCAGCAAAGGCAAAGTACATGTGTACAACTGGGACCCTGCTGCAGAAAAACTGCCTTTGAAAGCCACGTACATACTGATGGATACAGGCAAGATGTGTCACAGGCTGTATGTGCGCACATATATCTTGCAAGTACACCTGCTGCAGTACTGATTCAGTAGTTCAGTCTGTTAAATGGCTTGTATATAGTGCATTTTGCCACCCACAGTCCTGGGTTCCAATTCAGTGTGTTGCACTTTCATTATATTGTTGTGAACTCAGCAAGTAATGACTGATTCATGCAATTTTAACCCACACAGGAAGTTGCTACTGAATTAACTGCTACCCATGTTTCCAAGTCAAAGGCCTGTAGGTAGGGACACACTGCATATATTCACATAGCCTAACAATATGTCATCTACTACTCTGTTATTGGCACTATTACATAGCAGATGTACCTTAAGCTATACCTCCCAACTGTACCAAATTATTCGTTTTTTACTGAGTTTTGGGGTACAAAAATGGGGTGCCATGATTCCTGAGTGGCACCTCTTAATTTCTGAATTTCACAGCACTTTTATTTTAAATTTTATTTCCTGGTTTTCGAAGCTGACATCATCACTTGCGCAATGACATCAGCTCCATGAAATAGCCTGCCAGCCTGTCAGAATTGAGCTGAAGCTCAATGTGCATACATTTCCAGCTGTTCAAAGGTTCTTTAGCGGGACCACAAGGCTGGATATCTATGCTGCAGCCTACAAAAGAGATGCGAGGCTGGAATGGATATTGACGTTTGATGAGAAGAAGCCATTTTCATTTTGAATATGCTGTGCTGCCTATGGAAGAGATACAAGGCTGGAATAGAAGCTGAAAATGTATGCTACAGAAAAATGAGCCTGTGTGTGTGTGTGAGCGTGTATGTGTGCGTGTGTGTGTGTGTGTGTGTGTGTGTGTGTGTGTGTGTGTGTGTGTGTGTATATGTGTACATATATATGTATGTTTATACATGTATGTATATAAATAAAAATATGAATATACGTATGTGTGTGTGTGTATATGTATGTCAATTGAACTCCAGTACTTTAAAAGCAGCATTGAAACACTGGCTAACTGCATAATACAGACGATGACCAATGTATTCTATGACGCTGAGACTACACCATCTATAGTACTTTTCTCAGTAATATTCACAGGAATCCTACTCAACATTCCATTGAAACACATAACAGAATTATCATGTTTTGTAGGGGAGCAATCCCTCTTATGCCCTCTCACACCTAATATAAGTGTATGTGTGTAATGCCCCAGGTGAATATACCTGCTGGCTAGAGGATGACCTCAGGCTCAAAGCTTGTACCTTGGGCACAGGTAAAAAGAACCTGAAGTCTCTACCCACCACCCTTTCAGATAAATTTCAAATTTATGCCTCATATTTTTGTTCTGTTCCTCATAAAATCTGTGGTTTTCTGGATTTCATTAAAGGATTGAATTCACTAAAAAATGCCAAGCATTTGATTTTCAGACTTCATATTCTTCAGAACATAAATGTTAACACAAAACCTTTTATTCTAGCAATTTTCTAAGTTTATAGTTTGAAATGTCTCCCTATTTTTGGGGCTGTGTTCCCCCATTACTGGCTTTGCCCAGGTTTTTTGTGCTAGGAGGTTGAGAGCTATGGTGAGAAGTGAGAACTGAATTTTGTATTCCTCCATTATTGGCTTTGTCCATTTTTTTTGTGCTAAGAGGTTGAGAGCTATGGTGAGAAGTGAGAACTGAATTTTGTATTCCCCCATTATTGGCTTTGTCCAGGTTTTTTGTGCTAAGAGGTTGAGAGCTATGGTGATAAGTGAGAACTGAATTCTGTATTCCTCCATTATTGGCTTTGTTCAGGTTGTGCGACCCTGGAGTTGGTATATATAGTTAGGGGGGGTGTGGGGTGCGCAGCCCCCCACATTGGGGGGTATTTTCATTCAAAATCTTTACTTTTTGTGTTATTTTCTTCTTTTAAAGGAAACTAGGTGGGGGGCTTCGCCCCCACACCCCCCTAACTATATATACCAACTCCAAGGTTGCACAACCTTGGGGAGGGGGACAAATCCCTGTTATTTTCCTTGAATACTGTTTTTTGATCAAATGAAATGTCGATCAAATGAGTTTAGATCAAATGAAATTTTGATCAAATGAAGGTAACCCATATATATATATATATATATATATATATATATATATATATATATATATATATATATATATATATCAGTGTGCGTGCGTGTATTTGTGTGGAAGTAGACTTTTATGATGGAAATGTTCTAAATTGGGTAGTTTTGTCGTTATTGGTTCATGCATTTTGTTTCATTGCCTACTGGAAAAATGTTCAAACAATAAATTTAAAATACACTCTAAGTCGAAAAAGTGTGCTGTATTATACAAGGAATATAATTTAATAAAGTCAGGAAGGTATATTGAAGAACATGTGTATTTTTCTTGTTTTGTGTACAAGGGGCTTATGATTTGAAAACAGCCCAAAGGTGATCTTTATCTACCACTGAGCAGATGCATTTTCTTTGGATGTGGTGTGGATTTCAATGCTGTTTCAATTAATGTGAGTTTCAAGGGCAGAGAAATTTTAATGCTAAGTCTGTTTTCATTGTGAGACAGTATTGCTTTGTTTAGCAGATGTTTATTAGTGTTTATGCATTGTGCTATAAAATGTAAAAATAAAATCCAAATAATCATTATAGAAGTAAAGCAGTATACACACTAGTGTTTATGGTAAATGGGGCAAAATAGCCAGGTAATGGGACATTGGAATGGGTGCAGGGGGACTATGGTGCCATAATTTGGTTGTCTGTTCTTAGTTTGCATTTGAAAGTTGGTATCCCATAATTCCATTGGAGTCGGCGGGGTCACATAATTAGTTATGCAAATTTTATGTTAATCAGCATACAGATTTGTACCTATTTTTCATGGGTCTTGTCCAGATTTTTGATGTTTCCAGGTTGAGAAGTATGCCTTAAGCACATACCTTGATTGAACTTTAAAGGGTACCCTTACCCTGGCTCTGCTGTAATGACAGAGCTGTCACTGTTGCCTCAGTTACACATACAGCTTGCTGTCCTCCAAAATGTTCACACACTTCCCCTCCATGTGTCCTAGGCTACAGCAGTATCTGGATCCTGGAACATACACAGCTGTATGTTAAGCTAGCTGCTACAGACCTACCATACCTCACAGCCCCCTAGAACAAGGGATCCAGACAAAATCATAGATAAAGGGTGGGGTGGGCAAAGATCCAGCAACAGGGACACGTTTCACAGTTTGTCCCTTGAAAGATAGTGAGCTGATAGAATAGCAGGTACTGCATTAGCATGCATATTCTGATGGGTATGACATCTGACACTCACATGTCTCTCTCTCTCTCTCCTTACTGACCTCAACCCACAATGTTTAACACTGAACTGCCAGATTATCACAATGTCATTGGACAATGGATAAACATATCAGGCAAAACTGTGGACATACCTCATAAATCTCAACATTGGACAGTATTTGTTCTTATCCTCTGTGATGCTGTAGTCTCTACACTTCACTAATGTCCATCTCAAAGACTAAGAAAGGAGTTAAGGCCTACATGAAGGCCTCAAATATTGCACTGTGGTGCCATGTTATTGGCTAATGGAAGTGCATCCCAGCTGTTTTGGATGCAATTAGTAAGTCCAAGCTACAGATTGGTGCACAGACAATTACCTGTTAATGATCATTACATACAAAAGGCAATCAACTGCTTATGAAGAGCAGGTCTGTATGTTGTTTTACTGAAATAGATAATGGTTTTGCAAGCTGTTTGCAAAGGTTCTTGTCAAAAAAGGATTACTTCACTCTACCAGGTATGTAATATACGTCCCTATATAATGGGATGCAGATGGGTGAATGGAGGTATGGGGAATAGGGATTACAACAGTAGGCCTGTAGTACATTTATGATATTGACATGTCAGTGATACTCTGCTGTCCAACAGCTGCAGGAATGGCTCTCAACTGTCCCTGCTTTAAATCAAATCACAGCGCTCCCCCTGTTACTCCCTCCTACAATGGTCGGCTCCTGTAGGAAAGCTAGTGGATTCTAAGTCTGTCAATGTCACACAGAAATAACTCTGACATTGTAAAGGTGTCCCTGACTGTCACTGATGTATTCTGGCTAGGTCACTGTTTTGTTGACATTTGTACCTCATTGCTTGAGAGTTATGGCTTACATACCTAGAAACCCCTTAAAGCAGGACTTCGGGTCATAGCCATAATTAGCATAATTAGTGGTGGGACACAGGCCCAAACTCAGCAACAAAGTATACATATTGGTCATACAAATTAAGACTATGAATAGACAAACAGATATTACTGCAACACAAGTTTTTTTTGAGGAGTCTGGTGTGTGACAGCCAGATTCTCTATTTTCTGACAATGACCATCAATGATTGGGCAATCGTTTGTCAGACATCTACATGTTTGTGCCAAAAGGACCATATCAATGAGGCATATGTTCACATTCTGCAAACATCTGTGTAGTAGAGAGGTATGATGCCTACAGGGAAGATATACTACAGCATGTTTGCATTGCTGTCTGTCATTGTGGCACACTGGTGTTGCTGGACTGTCCCCATATATTTTCTGTAATAACACACAGCTGTTTGTCTGACAGTGGCTGTATGACATAGTAGTAGGACTTTGCCCATATGGGACACACCACAGTAGACTGCAATGATGGGTGTAGAGACATACAGCAGATTCTGTCATGGCACACAGGGGCATACCCAGTATCGCTGCTATCTTGGTGATAGCCACACATGTAGTGTATTGATAGACTGCGGGGTATGACGTGTGAGGGAGTGGTGGATAATGCAGCCCATTTTGGTTGTGCAGGGTGTGTACATAGTAGATGACCACATATCTGGTCCTGTGATGTGTTCTCCTCTTGTTGTCTTTCAGGAACAATGTATCAAAGGAAGCATCCACCATTTATAGCTGTAGAGAATAATGTTATCCTGGATGGCCTCAGACTGCATCATCACATTCTGCTGTCCAGGAGTCACTGAAATCATGACCAACATGCAGCAATATGGCCTGACCTCATCACGGCAGTGAACTAAATTGGCCACAGATATGGTCAATGCTGCATGGGAAAGGGCAGCTGCTGTGGCCATGGATCCTACTGCCAGCCTGCCACTGGTGGGGGGCCTGCAACAGAACAACCACTCTCGGCCAAAGAAGAATTCCTGGTGAACCTAGGATCAACCACCAGCCACAACCATCCATCACCCCATACATGCTGGAGGTGGGTGCCACAGTGTCCACATCAGAGGAGCATTCAGGTAAGTTTACTGTGTTCATCAGTGTAATACTTTATCAGTCATTGTGGCAGGCTCTGCATACCAGTACACTGGTGTCAGGTCTGTCTGAATGGGGCGGGGGGGGGCTTGGACCTAATTCACAGTTGTTCACACATACTCAGAATGTCAGCCACATTAGTTACTGTACATGTGGATATACACACATATTACCTTGTAACAATGCAATATTTTGTATTGCTGACAATACCTCTCCCTTACATTTTCATAAGTCCATCAGGTGTGGCCGGAGTCTGAGGTCCTGTACCTGGTAAGTGTGATACTGTTGGTTTACAGATCATATATACTCTAAGAATGTTAAGGGCTGCCATGTTGCCCTAGGCACAACTGTTATGCTCAGCCAGATTAGTATACTTGTATGTTCCATTTTGGAGCAGCTAAGTGAAATGCATAAAAGGATAATCACAATTATGTATTTGCAGGATCATTAACACATTTGCACTTATTGAAAGACTATGCAGTCTGATATACAGGAGGCAATCACTCCAGAATGCCTATTCACACACAATAGGGAAATGGTACATATCTGAAGCAGTGATACTACAATGCTCAACAAAGGTGCACTGAGTTTTAGGTGTAGGTCTATCAGATACAGTATCATATTGCTTACCTCATAGGTGTATTGTACTGGCAACAGTAACCGGATGTAGTTGCAGTGCATGTAATAAAGGGCGTGTCTTGTTCTGTGTATGATGTTGTGTGTTTGTGTGTTGTGCATGGGATCAGAAATAAGATGTGGGATGTGTAATGCAGTTGTGGCTCCTCATTTGTATGAGTCTGTGTGGATTACCATACATAACAGTGCAGGTAGTAAGGTACTGATTTTGTCTTCCTTCTCACAAGTGAATGTGTGGATTGGAGTCTGTCCCCCTTACTAACAGATGTCAGTGTCTCATTGGACTCTGAAGATGATGGTGGCCATAGTGAGGCACAGGTGAGGTTGTTGGGAGCTGAATCTGTCCCAGTGATTGACATCCCACTTCCTCCATTGTCCCCATACACAGTCAGTATGCCCACACATACCAGGCCACAGATATCGGACAGTCAGAAGGTGGTGACATTGAACAGGACAGTGTGGCAACTATGGCATTAGTGAGTATACACACTGGCCATAGCCAGAGAGCTGTCAAGGTCCCACACAGGCAGACTGACAAGGGTGCTTGAAGGAGAACTGCTGCCCATCCCCCCCGTTACAGGTGTCACATCATAGGTCACTCACCGCATGTTTTGGTCCATCATGGAGGCACAGTTACATTCCAAATGCAACACCATGAAGATGCTCAGGATTATGGATGCAGCATAGTCTGACATCTGGGACTGCCTCCACTGCATTGGTGACATCATGGATCGTTTCATTGATGTAGTGGACAGACACTGAGCTGAGACAGTGTCAGTCTTTCACTGCACATTGTCTGTGCTAGAACATCTAGTTGGAGTAGGCCACTGGACACTTGGACATAGGTCAGAAACACCATCTGAGAGTCCATGTGGCTGTGCACACACACACTCCCATAGTGGCAGTACCTCCGGAACTACAGAAGGAAGTGTGTTGTCCACACCACACATGGCAGGCCATGGGCACTTGGTCCTGGGCAGTCCTATGGGGAACACGGGCCCAGCAGATAGCAGTCACTGTCAGCTATTAGCACTGCATCTGACTCTGGGCATAGGGGTGCCAGTGCCACACCTGGAGGAGCCACTTCCCGTGTTTGTGGCTGGAGATGGTGAACTGTCTGGTCTGGAATGTACAGTCCACAGCTGTCCAACATACACACATGTAGGGCTAGCTCTGGGCGTGACTGTGTAGATGCCCACACTCAAACATCACTGTCACATGCAGGTCACCAACAGACACACATGGCACTTCTCCATGCCCATCTAATCAACACGCCTTCCTGACTCACACACATGCTGTCAACTGTTTGGCACAGCTTAGGTCTCTAACACCCCAACACCACATCCTGCACATGTGATGATACCTGTGCTACATCCCTGCCACCCATGCCATTGATGCAGGGAATTGCAAATATGTAATGCACAGGGTGACTATATTACTTTCCATGTACTTGTATAGTGTGATATTGTTGTGCCATGGCAGGAGTTGTGGGCCTTGACAGGTGCTGTATGCTGGCATATGTCATGACTACACATCAAACTTTGTGTATCTTTGTTGCATGATGTTAGACAGGCAGTAGTGTTACAGAATGACAGGTGTCTCACACACCGTATGTTTCTGTTCAAGAGGTCTAATTGGTTAAGCTATGGGGACGTGGCAATACAGTGGCACAGGATGGCATTGCAACACAGCAGATATATGATATCATTAAGGTACAGCTGTATACCTGTGTGGCTACCTTGGTGCATATGTGTAGAACAGTATGTCAGGGGCAATGGGAGCAGTCAGCATAATTATGCATGCCTACTCTGTGACAAGATTTGCTACCCATGATATGTGTCACTTTGGTGTTCCATACATACAACTGTAGGTGGTGGTGGACAGCAGTTATGCGTATGTAGATGAGGGATATTTAGGGCCAGCAGCTAGTCACAGGGTGGTAAAATGCATGACTAATGAAAATAAATAGCCCATATGGCCATGTCCATACTGCTGCAAGATAATATATTTGTACACACACACACACACACACACACACACACACACACACACACACTGACTTGCCTGTTGTGAGATTAAAACCCCTACGTATGTACTACTACACACTATAGATTGCAGTACTACTCACATGCGCCACAAAGTTTATCTGATGTTGGATGTTTGGCCAGTGCTCTTAAGATGGTTGACATCAGCAGGCCTTGTAGAGGAGGGCATGTAGAGACCAGCAGGTAGGCTAAAGGCCTTAAAATGCATTACTATTACACAGAGATAACCCATGTGAGCATGACCATACTGCTGCAGAGGATACACACACACACACACACACACACACACACACACACACACACACACACACACACACACACACACACACACACAGTTGCCTACTGGGAGATTAGAACCCCTACCTCTCGAGTAGTATACACTGTAGCACAAAGTGCTTATCACATGCGCCACAGAGTTTATCTGCTATTACATTGAAAATCAGTGCGTGTTAAGGTGGATGACATCAGCAGACCTTGTAAAGGAGGCCAATGTAGAGGCTGGCAGGTAGTCGCAGGGCCTTAAAATGTATAACCATTGGACAGAGATAATCCATAGAGGAACGTCTTTACTGCTGTTAGGAGATATATTGACACACACACAGCCACACAGAGTTGCAACCATTGCACATTACACCACGTGGTCACCATTGTCTATCTACAGGGTGACATTCCACAGGCACAGGGTTCTGTGGGTGAGTTGATTATGTCCTTTTGTGACCTTGGTCTGTTACCATCACACAGCTGTTGTGATGTGTAGGTGCAGATAACCCTGGCATTCTGCATGTAAGTGGGGACATTCGTACATCCCCTAACACATATATACATGTATATTATATACATATATATATATATATATATATATATATATATATATATATATATATATATATATATATATATATATATATATATCGGTTCATAGGTAGGTACTAGGCTATCGGCCCAAGGGCCTATGTAAGCCTAGCCAGCAAGCAAGGTTCCATAGCTTACGCCACCCAACAAAGTTATTTTCCTGTGCCACTATCCAGCAGAGACACAGAAGTGATCCCCGGGGTGTATTTCCTATTTCCCAACTACTCATCAAGATTTTTCTTGAAGAGTGCTAATGAAGACCTTTGCTTGACATAGATGGGTAGCTTGTTCCAGAGTATAGGAAGTCTCTGGGACAGGAATCTATTCCTCCAGCATGTCCTGTTTATTGTGGTGACAAGGTTTAGGTCCCTAGAGTGTGTAGCTCAGAGGGATTGAGATTTCTTTAGGTGTAGCATGTCCAACAGCTCTGCGTTTGACATAGCTTTATATGTTAGGCGGAGATCACCTTGGAGTAGGCGATATGCTATGGAGTAAAGCTGGGGTTTTTTGAGGCGGTCAGTGTAGGGCATTTGTTTGATGCCAGTAATCCTCTTTATGAGGTACTTCGGTGGCCTTTCCAGCTGCTGCAGATGTCTTGTGAGATACATTCCAAAAGGGGCGTTGTACTCTATAATGGGTCTAATGAGTGACGAGTAGAGGGGAACAATGACCTCTTTTTTCCTGGATGAGAACCCTTTTATGATGAGGTGTGCCACGTAGAAGGACTTCCTGACTACTGTGGCGATGTGACTATCAAAGGAGAGACTACTGTCTACCTGGGTCTCAAGGTCTCTTATCATGCATTCGGTGTTAAGTAGATTGCAGCCTATGTGGTAGTTCATGGGTACAGAGTTTTTACCAAAGGGGATGACACTGCACTTTTTGGTATTGAGCTTGAGGCCATGGCTCTGACACCAGGCATCTGTCTCAGTGAGGCCCTTCTGTAGGATGTCCACATCATTTGGGGGCTTGACTATGGCACCCAGTTTGCAGTCATCTGCAAACTTCATTAGCCAGAGGACTTCTGTGTTAGCCTGTACTTCAGAGAAGTAGATACCAAACAGGAGAGGTCCCAGGATGGAACCCTGTGGTACTCCACTTGTCACTGCTTTGAGTTCAGATTTGGAGTCTGCAACATTTACAGTGTGGGTTCTGTCAGTGAGCCAGTTGGCAACCCATCTTGTGACATAGGGATTTATACCCAGTTTAGTGAGTTTAGCTATAATTCCAGAATGGGGCATGGTGTCGAAAGCCTTGGGGAGGTCAAGATAGGCTGTGTGAACCACCTTAGCCTCATCC
>NC_056739.1:471593756-471688756 GCF_019279795.1 Protopterus annectens
CACTGAAATGGTGACTTGAGCAGCCAAAACACATGCTCTATGATGTGCCTAGTTTGAGCATGTACCTCATTATGGCATTCTTTGGAAGGTGTGTGTGTGCATTTCTGATGGGTGTCATCATCCACGGTTCCAGTGCATAGCCAGCATCCCCCATTAGAAGGTGTATGGGATGTCCCCCCCCTGCAAACATCTGTTACAGCTGTGATGCATGCCAGATATGTGAGTTGTGATAACTGCCAGGGCTGCCAGCACACACATTCATGATAATTTCCTCAGCATTGCATACGACCTGGCAGTTGACAGAGTGATACTCCTTGTGGTTGACATAGCCTCTACCCTCCTCACCTGGTGGTGCTTTGATGTGTCAATGAGTACAGTCTATGACACCCAGTACCTTAGGATAGTGTGCTACATGGTAGAAGAGATGTATACTGCTGGCCCTCTCCTCAGGGGTGTGGGATAAATAAATGTGCTCACTGACATGTGTTTGTATAATACCCAGGAACTGGTGGAGTAACCTGGATGCTGATGCCTGTGAGACCCCATCATGTCCCCAATTGGTCTTTGGAAAGTACCTGCAGCTAGTATCTTAAGGGCTAGACATACCTTTGCTTCCACTGGAATGGGTTCCCCTCTGTTGGCTGGGTCTTAGTGAGGGTGGTTGAGCTCGGTGAGTTCTTGTAGTATGTCTCTGTCCACCCTATAGCACTCTACAATCTCCAGCTCATGTAGCTCCTAGAAGGTTACCCTGGGCCTGAACACTTTCTCCTTCTCAGTTTAGGCCTATTGTCAGCAGCAGCATCAGCACTGACCTCAGCATCTAGCACATACAGATGTAGCAGACCTGCAGCAGCTCCTAGCATTGCTTTAGTTAAAAATCTCATGTTTGTACTCCACTGGTGCAGAGAATGGGGGTGAAATCAGATTGTAGGGTGTATGCAACTTTTCTAGTGCTCTGCTGAAGGTGCAGCCTGTGTAATTGGCTACCTATGATGCATTCCACTTGCCAAGTTCATCATTATTAGTATTTTAATGGGTTACTTTATGTGGCACAGGGGTCATCGGTAATGTATATATGATTGGCTTTCCCAGGCAGTGTTTTTTTTTAATACCCTTCTCTACTATGCACTGCAGTGCATTGCCCAAACTCGCACCACAGGTATAAACAATGCTCAGCAGTCTCTAGACACACACCCCTGGACAGGTATGCTCAGCACAGCGGTGCACCATGCAAACATGCTCAAACCCATTGAAACACCTGCCCTGAAGGTAAACGCAGCTTAGCAGGCTGGACAACCCCCCGCTCAGCGGACTGCAGTGCAAACAGGTGCTGCTAAGCTCCAATGTGCTTAAAGAAATAGAGATACACTCCCTTTTGTTGTCAGCTATCTCTTCTGTGGACACCAACATGGTTCTGGGGCTACACAGATGGGTTCTGTGGGCATGGATACCCATTTTTGTTATTCAGTAACCCCAGCTCATTTGCATGCAGATTCATGCACACAACCAGGAAACTACACTGCTCCAGGCCCTGCCTCCTTAGCAACCAGAGAAAACTAGCATTGTACATCCAAGGTCCTATAATGCATTATTGTCACATATTTATTTTTTTCGGTTTTATACTTTAAATTTTTTTTTTTGCATAACAGCATGTTTGCACACTGCTGCATGCTGTGCAAACATAACCTTTTTCTTTTGGCTTTTCCCAGTTAGGGGTCACCACAGTGAATCATCTGTCCGCTCATGATTGACAGTGGAGTTTTACGGTGTTGAGTTGCCAGCCCGGCACCCAACCTTCCACAGAAGCACACACATGCACACACACACCTATGGCCAATTTAGAGTGTCCAATCCACCTACTGCATGTCTTTGGGATGTGGGAGGAAACCGGAGCACCCAGAGGAAACCCACAAAACCACAGGGAGAACATGCAGACTCCGCACAGAAGGCACCCCAGTCGAGAATCGAACCGGAGAACCTCTTGCTGTGAGGTGGCAATGCTAACTGCTGCACCACCATGGCCGCCCGCTGTGCAAACATAATATGGGTATTAAAAAAGAATGATTATTTTAAATTATTTTCCATTACTTTTTAGACACACAGGACATAGTTTTGCACATATCTGTGTCTGCTATGCTATTTCTGTACTTCTAACTGGGCTTTTACAGTTCCTGCTCATGTCTTTATTTCATGTGCATAGAATTTTTCCGTGTACACTTCGGACACCAACACAGGGTCTGCAGGACTACCTGACTGCTTGCTGGATCACTCCAACACCCTCATTTGCATGCAATTTACCTGCTTATGAGGTGATTTGCATGCCACAGACACTTCTGTAGTCACACACTCATATAAGCCCCTCAGCTCTGTTTACTGGATCACATGGCTGCTTAAGTCCATGCAAGCTCCATGTCCACTATGCCTACACAGTAAACACATCCATGTAGGCTTTATTGAATTCCCCCTAGGTCTTTAAGGCCAGATTACTAACAATATAACTGAGATCAAATGATAGCAGTCAGTCACTTTCTCCCACAATCTGCATCTATACCAACAAATGATAGTCTAATTGTGATTAAATAAAAAAAACGACAATGGCCACAGTTATGTGTTTTAACTTGTTTTACTCTGATATACAGTAGCCTTGGCAAGCCAGATAAAAGTGAAAAACACTATGATCACAGTAACTTTTCCTGTCCAGCAGATACACTACCCTACTGACAAGCACCATTAGTAATGCCATTATCAACTATCAATATAATATAAATAAGCTGCCTGCAAACATATTCTTCCTAGACTCTATACTGCCAGTGAATGTTCATTTCTAAGTTTTTTCCTCTGTATTTTACAGAGCTATAGTTTCCTCTCTTTCTGAATTGGCAATCACAGCAGAAGAACTAGCATGGAGCATTCATTCTCTTTTCCCCATTCATAAATTCATATCTCCTTCCACTCACCAATAAACTAAGTTTTATATCCTAGTTAGGAGACTTTGAACGCAGACAGTCCTTAACCTATTCTTGGAGATATTTATGATATCTAAAACAGATGCAAGCTCCCATTCTGCACCACAGTCTTCAGCTTAAATGTAGCAATAGACCATTTCCCCAAGCATTTCAAAAATGACTCCAACTATTCCACAAATTGCTTTTCTGGCTTTTAGCAATAGGACAGATGTTCCTTGCAGCAGACAATTGTCCTCTGTGAAGAATCTTTTTTTTATTCCTCACTAAATCTCTTCACAGTAACTTGCATGTCAGAATAAAAGTGATAACATGGCAAAGTCACAGATAAATGAAAATAGTAAAGGAGAATCCATTGTAGATTTTCAGTGATTGTTATTCAGCAGTGTATCATAAGGGGACCTGTAACTGTTTATACTCCTCTCTGACACAGCATATTCATGGAAGGTCCGCTTACTGTAGTGCAAATTTCTGGGCTCTAACTCATAGTCTCATCTGTACCTAGGCCATAGTCCAAACTGAAAAAAGGTCAAAAAAGTCTGCCAGATTTCATTGCACTTGACACTTATAATGGTGTTAATGACATTCCTAAAACATAATGTCATTTTGCACTATGAATTGGCACTATTTTAGCTTAAAAAGCTTAATGTAGGCCAACTAAAATGGTTCAGTTGACAAGCGTGTGCCCCTTGGGCCACCTGTTGTACCACCCACCATGCTAGCATATAGCAGCAGCCACCACAATACAGGAGTGTGATATTAAAACCTCTTTCAATGTTGTGAAACTTTTCAAATTGCCACACTTGTTTTTTAGTGTGTAGCAGCACAAATTGTATTCCAGTTGTATACATGATCACTGATACCCTTCACTTTTGGGTGCTAACTCTTAGACAACATGCAGTGTATAACTGGTTCCAAAGCTATAAAACACCTTGCACTTCTATACCTTTTTTTCTGTGATTGACAGTATACTGGAATAGCTGAATTTACAGTGTTAATGAAGGTACAACAGTCAAACTGTTTATTTGCCCTTGTTATTGTTTAAGTGTGGCTATGATGTGAAACTGGAAACATGTGCATGTATTTTTTCATGCTATGAAGATTTAAATAAAATTGAGTTCATATTAAAAAAAATGAACAAAGTACCCAAGAAATAGCATATTCTGCATAGTAATCAGAACCAGCTGAGACAACAAACCTCTTCCCTTATCTAAGATCCTGACTTAACTGGCACTTCATTTTCCAAACCAAGTAAAATCATTTTCTCAGTCATAAATGTTCTCACATAATCTCTTCAGATGGCAGAACCACAAATTGAGGAAGCTTTCTTATAATCCAAATAGAGAACAGCCTGCCCACTATATCCAAGCAGCAATGAAAAAACTTTCTGTACTAGAAACTTACATCAACTGAATATGCATATTCATACCACTTACCTCTGGAGGGGATACCATCTCCATGCCCTCTCTAAATAAAATGATTACAAATAAAAGAAAGATCACAGGTACTACTTGGTTCATTTCTACTCAAACTCCTAAAACTAGCCTTGTTTTCTTTTCTTTTCTTGGTGGTCATTTTACGTCCAGAATCTCTGACTACTAATTTGTAACAAACTCCCTCAACAACTGCATTACAACCTCCTTGCACAAATGTTGTTGCACTGACATTGCTTCTTTTTCCTTGCCCTCAACTTAAGGAATCACTGTATGCCCCCATAAAAGGTTTACATTCGAAACTACGATTCTGGTCCAACCTGAAAAAAGTTGCTTTACAACTATGATTATCTACTGTTTTCATAACACTTAGTATTTCCAGAGGTCACTATTTTGCTCTTGTTAATATAATAATTAATACAATTCATTAATAGCACACACCTCAGGATATGTTTTCATATCCCACATCCCTAACTCTCAATACCATCCTTTAGATGCATATACTATATATCCTGTACATATAAATATGTATATATCCTTTCCTTTGCTTGTAAATATACACATACCTTCATACTAGTGGGGAGTGTAGCACATTCACCTATTACTGTTACATTAGGAATAAGCTTGTTTTGGGAGTTGTTTTCCATTAAACCTTTACTGTATTTGTTTGAACTGACACTTTGGGTTCCTTCATTGCAGTGCTTATATAGCCGTGTATAAACAAGATCCTCAATCAGTAATACTTTGTCAATTTGCATCTATTTGGTGAAGCTGGGCACATTATGGGTGCTGCAAAGAGCACTTCTGGCAAACATCAAAGACTGAAACAATTCTAATTTTGTGAACCTTAATCAGACTTTGACTTAGGAATGGGGTATGTTCCCATCATGGTATTAGAAACCCAAAAGACCTGGACAAATTAAAAAAAGGAGTCATGGGGCTCTAAAAAGGCACGTGGATGGGTCAGCTGCATAATAATAACTGCAAATGTAAATGGCATCCTTTTGTCTGCATTTTAATTATGCACTGGGAACAAATATTGTTGCTATCTCTTGTTCTGTCTCAGTGGATTCCAGTGAATACTACCTCATACTTTAATACAGCTGTCAAAATGATGAATACAACTTCCATTTCTGTTGCTTCTGGTTATATCAGTAGTAGGATTTGTTTTATATTTTTTATATTATTTTATTTAATTGATTTTGCTAACGTGGTACAAAGACCCTTCTCCCATGTTCTAGCTCAAAGCAATTGTATGATTACATAGTTTATTGACATCTACATTTGAATAAAAATGGTGCAATTAAATACAAGAAATGAATATATATACAGTTCAGGTTTACAAACTTTGAAGCAATTCAGTTTAGTGTAAGATATCAAAGATAATTTACAAGAAAATCTGACAGTACAATGACTAATAGGTAAAGCAATCAACTTAGGACCATGATAGAAGTGCATATACCCAACAAGACTAGTCTTTCACTAAGCAAAGAATCATGAGTAAGGTTTAAGCAGGTAGCAATAAAGATAAGCTATGATAAATTCTTGCTACTTGATTACTTTAGAATATAGATGAATTAAGTGTTTGAGATACATCATGAAAAAAAAACAAAAAAAAAACAAGAAAGGAAGAATTGGTGACTTGCAAGTCAAAGGGAAATCCTGGAAAAATGTATATAACTTTTAAAAATTCTAGACCTTTGTGAATGAGATAGGCAGACACATCACTCTTAAAAAATCATATAGTTTTGACATAGCATTGCATTTAAGATACTTTTATTCATATGTCTTGTTGCTATTCATATATGTTTCTTCTCTGATGAGAAGCATGCAAAACATTACAATTAGAACTTTAAATATTTCATAAAATAATTACAAGTGGGAATCAAGGCATTCAAAGAGTAAAAAAAATTGCCAAAGTCTCATTCACAAAGTAATTACATGTTTACTTATTTGTTCATTGGCATTGGTTTACTGGGAAAGTTTGACTGGGTCACAAAAGTCCATTTTCAGTAGAGGCCTGATGAGAAAAGCTCCAATTAACACAGAAAAAATTGTTTTCAAAAACATTACATAAAAAATTTAATATTATGCAGTTCAAAAATAATTAACAATGTGGTAAGGCATAGAGATATAACAAAAATATTAACCATATATAGTCAAATGAATCCAAACAAAAACACCTCCAAACTCAATGTAAGTATATGAGAAATACAGCAGCATTTATTGAAACAAAAAAAGGTTTGAAACAACATAGCAGTTGAACAATGTAGAAGTTAAGTACTTTCATCCTGTATAGGATTTTTTCAAAACTGCTCCATCAAGGGCTCCACCAACTAACACCATTGGTGAAATAATAAGCCCCACCAATCACTAATAAAAATCACTTCAATTGGACCACCTACTTGCCCACATGTTATCAATGATATAAAAAAAGTGCATCTTGAATTAAATTTAACATATATCTTAAGCAAAAAATACAAATGGCACAAGGAAAACTAAAAACAATCCCCCGGATTTACTAATTCTCCGTGTAAGACTTAATAAGTCTTACTCGGAGGCTGCAGTTGAATGGTTTGACGTCAGCGTGCCATGAATATTCATGAGGGCATGCAGACTCAACAGTAACTCTTACATGGACTGAGTAGGAAAGCAGGGGGCGTGTCCGACTGCCAAGCAGTCTAAATGTGCACACCCCTGCAAGGTTTTAAAAAGCATAATGTCAACACACAAGAGCGAGTTTGCTCAAATGTACTTACACCCAACACCACACTCCTTGACACTGTAAACCTCCATCACACTTATATAAAGTAAATAATTATAATTATTTTTTTAAATCCACAATATAGCTGCCCATATTTGCGCGTGTGTGCCCATTGCTTAGCTACAGTTAGTAAGTCTGACATGGAAGAGCATAAGAAAGAATGTTTATGCAAATCACACAAAATAGAAATAGCGTAATGGTAGATCGTTCGCACAAAGAAGAGGCATTCACGGTTCGAGTCCCACCACTCCCTTTTGTATTTATTTTTTTAAATCAGTATACGGAATAATACCTAACATATATGTTTAAACATAACTAAAAAGCAGTGAAATGGCCAATGTATCAGTGAATAAAATAAATATTTTAAAGGATCCCAATATAAAATTGCCTGCAGTTAAGCAGCGCTTCACCCAACGCAATATAGTTGCCCCTGGGTAACTCGCGCTTTACCCAGCACAAAATAGTTGCCCATAGCTAAATAGTGCTTTAGCCAGTGCAAAATAGTTGCCCATAGCTAAATAGCGCTTTAGCCAGCGCAAAATAGTTGCCCATAGCTAAATAGCGCTTTACCCAGAGCAATCGGTTTGCGCAGAGGTGCGCACCTCACCAACCAGGGCACCGTAGGGCACCGGGGAACAACGTAGAGCTAAGTTGCTTAAACGCAACCACACTCCCTAGCCTGTCTAGACAGTATTAAAATAAAAGAATGACAAGGTTCGAACCCAGGACCCTGTGCATCATAATCAAAGTACAGAACCACTAAGCCATGAGAACATAGAGGAAGCAGCCACTATTAACATTCATATACTTACGAATGGTAGTTTAACCATTACTAAGCAGGTCTGCAGTCAGCCGAGAATTTTACAAAACCGCCAATCACAAAAACGTGCGGGAAATGCGGCATATTTAAGCCCCATAGGCGGGAATACTCGCCATAACTGATTGTAGCACACATTTGCAGTCAGAATGGCAGGTGTAGGAGAGGGTTCATGCTTCCGAGCACAACGTTGGGGCATCGAGGAGTCCAAATACATGGTTTGGCTCCTTGTCCACCGTCACAAGTCAAGACTCCTGCAGGGCCAGTTCCAAGGGACGGAATACAAGGCAGAGGCTTGGAACCGGTTAGCTCGTGACTTCACCAGTGCCACAGGCGTTCCCCGGACTGGTGAGCAGGTCCATCACCACCATGCAGATCTGAAGAGATGATAGCAGGACCGCCTGAACCAGTGGATACAGGAGGCCCGTGGGATGCAGGATGTCCCACAACTGAGTATGTAGCCATGGAATGCAGTATGCAAGAATTGATAATGGAGTATGTATAATGGATAGGTATGTTTCAATATCCCTTCATTTACTTTACAGCTGCAGGTGACCATGTTACGAATGAGCAAGCCTATGCTGATAGGCTGCTAAGGTTGGTTGCACCACCAGACCGGTTAGTGATTATTCTGCATGTATTTTTATATAAAATATTTTTTGAGAGCATAAAAGAATGTGTTGTAGTCCAATAAAACAGCCATAGAATTACCTGAATAAGTCCTCTGCATGTACTGCCAGATAAAAATGTCAGAGAGGCAGAAAAAGAGTGTAGTAACCCATTAAGAAAGGTAACATATGTCTGGAATAATATCTCTGCAGGCACTTTCATATAACATAAGTGAGTGAGCCTGAAAAAAGATTGTTCTAACCTATTCATAAAGGTATAATATGTCTTGAACATGACTGCCATAAACACCGTTAAAAAAATAAAGGAGTGAGCCTGTGGAAAAGTGTGCAATTTCATTAATAAAGGTCTAAAACCCAGAGTGTGTCTGTGTCACATAGTCTGAAATGTTGTAGTACCCTTGCATTATACAAACAGTACTGTTTGAAAATGTGCTGGCAACCCAGAGTTATGCAGTCCCATATAAAGTGGGTGATGAAAGTGCTAGTAGCTGTGAAACATATATGCAGTCCACAATAGTCAGTTACTGGCTGGCATGAATAAGTAAACCTGGCACACATGTAGCATGTAATTATTCACCAGAAATGTGTGTGTGTTAAGAAATGCAGGGTTCTGTACAAATCGAAGTGAAAATGTCATGTGAAAACATCACAGATATGTAGATAAAGAAATATAAATGCAAACAAGAAATATGTAGCAGTAACATCTGCATCCTGGACAGTTAGTATGTCAGATATAGGTCAGGCATATATTGAACTAGCCAAACCCATGACACAGCCTAATGTATGATGGCAAGTGTAATAATACAGGTAGGGGATATAGACTTGCAGTCACAGGGAATGTAGTGTAGACTAAATGGTCATTATAAGATGTTAACCGAGTTTATTTGTCTACACCCTACCGTATGTGCATAAACCATGCAATTCCACACCTCAATGGGTATGTGTAACCTTAAATATTTGTTGGGACATATGTCCTATTGTTTATAAATATTTGCAGTGATGTTGATGCATGTGCCCTGTTCAAACACCACGTTCATGGTGGCCTGTTGCTACCAAACATCCCTGCATGCTGTTGGAATATCCACTGTCGTTCAATATATGCATTTGTTATGCTTGCTGTTCAACTGTTGGAACCTTGGTGTGTTGGGTTAATGGGAATATTACTGCATGCTGTTACAACTAATCTGGAATGCTGTTGTTTATGTTGTAATTAAACACACCTAATCACAGAACGTATGGGAAGGCCGGTCCCAGCGGACCCACCTGTCCCTCCTCAGTTGGCGAGTGCACCTGGCACCAGCAGCTCCGGTGCCCAGCCCGGGCTCTCCTCCTCCATTGATCCTGTGCCACCTTTGGGTGGAAGCGCTGCAGGGGATGGGGCTCATCCCCCTGTGCAAGCGTGGGCAGAGAAGGGCCACCTGTCACCGTTCAAAGGGTCCAGGCTGTGGTGCGTAGGGAGATCCAGCGTTCAGTCGCTGATCCCCTATGCTAGCTTGAGGCGAGAGTGGTGCATCTCTCGGGTGAGCCTGCCCATCCTACTCATCCCCCAGCACAGCCACCCTCGGGGCTGTGAAGGTGCAGTGGTGACTGCCCATGGGTGGGGATCTCAGTCCCACTGTTACCATCTGTGGGCTCATGGGCTTGCGATTTCCAAACAACCTTCCCCGTCAATTGTGTTCACCCATCCCATGTGTCAAACCCTGCCCCTGTATGCGTCTTGTTTGTCTTGTCTGTTTACCTCCCCAACCTACCTCCCCAAATATACCTACATCCTCTACCTCACATTCCACTCTCACCTGAAAAAAAAATAAAAAAAAGGGCAATCTGTTCCCACAAAAAAATTACGCCCCATACATAGCTGCCTAATTCACACACATGTCCGCTGGACATGTAAACTGATAATTCTAATTGGCAGTACAACATATTTTGTTGTCCTCACCCCTCTCTCAGGGGTGGAAGGTTTCAAATTTCACACCAAATTTCATACATATGCACAGCTGCTGCTGGTAAAGAAATGGGCAGTTATGGACCTTCCCTACACCCATCCTGCACATCCCGAGCTGGTTTCCCTACTGTCTTTCCCTCTTTGTGCCCCTTTTTTCACCACTTTCCTATCTCCCCATTTTCTTTTCTTTAAAGGAAATTAGAGTGAGTAAGCACTTTTAAGCAGTAGTTAGCTGGAGTGCGCGAGTGTGAGCTTGTGTGCGCTTAGCTAAGCATTGCTAAGCATCGTGCAAACCCACGTAAACCCGCTTACAACTGCTTAAAAGTGCCTTAGTCACTCTGCATGACAAGGCCCTTGTACTGCTCAGCAGCAAAATAAAAAACCTTGACAGTCTCGAACCAGGGACCTTGGACTCATCAGTCTGCATGAATTTACCACTACACCACAGCAGATATACAATAACTTGGTGCTGCGAGAAATATGACATGCATTACAAGGAGTGAATGTAAAGGGAAAATAGGAAAGCCATAGGAATACATTGCAATAAAGAAATATAACATGCATTACAAGGAGTGAATGTAAAGGGAAAATAGGAAAGCCATAGGAATACATTGCAATAACTACTGTTGTATGCCAGTTAATTCCCTAATTCCAAAAGAAAGTACATTACACCCATGTATCCAGTGTTAGCATTAGGAGGTGTGAGTAAACTTACACACTGAGAAGAGTGTACTGGAAGAAGCAACAGACAGGTTTCAGTACAACATGCATTTCACTGGCTACAACCCAGCTTCAGATATGAGACATATACCAATCTTCTGACTGACACAACAGTGTCCACAGCAAACAAGCATGGTCCCCACCTTGCAAAACCGAAAGGCCTAAGCCTAACTAACCTATCATTTTATAGCAGTGTCCTGAAATCACAGTGAGAACTGCAATTACCACACAGCAGGCTGCATGCAATTACTAAATGATGGGCACCAATTGGTGCAGAGGCCATCACATGCACATGTGCAGATACCTACAAAAGCAGCCTGTACTTGCTGTCCACACATGCAATAATATCATTGCAGCAACTGGAGAGAGAGAGAGAGAGAGAGAGAGAGAGAGAGAGAGAGAGAGAGACAGACAGACAGACAAAGGCAGACAGACAGACAAACAAACAGAGGCAGTTGGAGACACCAAACCAAAAAAAATAAAAAATAAAACACGTCAACAGGTACAACAGACAGAGGTGAGAAATACAAAGGTAAGGTATGTAACAGAGATGTATTTGCTGGCATCCGAATGATGTGTCTGAAGGGTACTGTACATACTGTGAACCCTCCATATGTGGTAGCAGTCCATATCTATATGTATATACAGATGTGCATAGGGCAAGGGACATACTGCAACTGTTAGTGAAGGCTGGGCATATATATTTAGTTGAAGGTTGCTACGTGCACATATCTATGTAGGTTGTAGTGTGTGGCATTGAAAACAGCAAGCAGTGCAGGTATATGCCATGTGGTGGTTAAATGCTGTGGGACTGAGTTACAGCCAGTGAGGTCTGCTACAGATATACGGCCTGAGGACAGCGAAATGCATTCTGCACAACACTGTGCAATATTATTACATAATTGTATATCACACAACTGTTTCATAATTGATATTCCCACCATGAAAGGTGGGCAGTATATGTGCCTATATGTGCATGTATATGTACATGTACATGTTTACAAGTATGTGTATATATATATATATATATATATATATATATATATATATATATATATATATATATATATATATATATATATATATATATATATATATATATATATATATATATATATATATATATGTATATATATATATATATATATATATATATATATATATATATATATATATATATATAGAGAGAGAGAGATAGATAGATATATAGAGATATATATATATATATATATATATATATATATATATATATATATATATATATATATATATATATATATATATATATATATATATATATATATATATATATATATATATATATATATATATATATATATATATATATATATATATATATATATATATATATATATATATATATATATAAATATATATATATATAGTGAGAGGGAGACATGGGGTCAGACGTATTGCAACAGGTGCCTGGTGACCAAGGCATGGACTGAACACCAGTGTTGATACTGCAGTGCCATACCCCTTTCCAAAACACTTTACCCACTAACTACCAGATAGGTGGTTGCCTGCCTAACACCGAAGGGAACATGGGACACAGGTGGACAGTAGCCTCCCCTTTGATATTCACAGTGCCACACTAGTCTTGTGATCTGTCTATGAGGTACGTGTCTTCACAAACATTGTGTCATGTGTGGAAATATAGGTCAGTGTTCCCCTGTACTCATCACAATGCCCCATGTGGTATGCACCTCACATGATAACTACAGCAAGTGGAAAGGCCACAGACATACCTCACAAAGACTAATACTGCCCTGAAACACATCCCCTATGCAGATTGACTGACATAACCACAGCTACAGTGCTTTGCATTCCGGCCACCCAGAGGTTACCTCTGCCAAACATACAGAGGTATGTCACACCCATAGCAGTCAGACAACCACCATGTCAACACCTCACAATCCCACCAGGCTACACGGCCTAGGTCCCTAATCCCTGCCACCTCACTAAACAGTACATGCTGGAGGGATAGGCTCCTATTGTCAAATATGCCATACTCTGGAGTAAATCACCCAGCATTAACAAACAAGGCTCCTCAGTAGCAGATGTCATACATACCCCTGATGATTGTCTGGGGGATAGGTAACATGCCCTGGGAATCACCTCTGTGTATCCGGTTGACAGGAGCAAGTGAACTCAAATTACTTGTGTGTCAAAGGCCAGGGTAGCATATGGCTAGGCTGCCGTAGGCCCTAGGGCCAATAGCGTATTACCTACCTATGACACAATGCACACACACATGTACTCAGTGCAATACCAGCTATGTGAGGTGGAATGAGTGTGACAGTGAATGTGTGCAAGGTCTTTAATAGTGTGATAGCTTAGTGTGAGTTTGTTTCTGTCATGGTCATTTGTGTCCTAGGTGTGAGGCCAGAGAAAGATGTGTCAGTTATTGGGATGCAGACATAGTAGGATGGCATATGTTGTGACGTAGTTCCCTGTGTACGACTGTGGTGTCCCATCGTAGGCTGAAGCAATACATGTATGCTCAGTAAGTCGTACTGCTGGTGAATCCAGCTGACATTTGAACTGTTGTACTACCTGAAGTTGTAGGCCTAAACAGCACAGTATGGTGTATGTTAGCATTCCCTGGTAACACTGTCTTGTGTGTTTTCTGTAGTCTGCACAGATTACATACCTCAGGCATAGGTATCTGTAAGTAGGGGCACACAGTACTGTAAGGTACACAGGAAATGCTCATCTGTGTCAGCATTCATGTGTGTGTTGTATGAATGTCTGATGTGTGTGTAATGATGCCTGTACCATGTCCGCAATCACATGTGTGTTGCAGGGTTTGCGTGTGTACCTAGCAACATGTATACTCTGTTACAGCAGTATGCCAGCTATATTAACAACTGTGCACATATGTTAGGTAGGGGTATGGCACCAATGACTAGGGTGGGTTACTGGTTATACTGTAACTGTACTTCAAATTCATTGCAATGGATGACATATTTCTTCATGCATTAGCTTGATATGTACCCCCGTGGCGAGGCTGTGCATTGGATCCCAAACAGTGTGCCGAGTACTGATGTATGCTGGTTTGTTATATGGAGTGTGGCAGGCACTGTCAGCCAGTTGTGGGCTGAGCACTGATATGTGGTATTGAATGTGTGTATCCTCTGACAGACGAACAGATGCTATATATGGCAGTTAACTGATATCTGTACTGTATAATGTTGTGTGCCACATGACATGCTCACACATATGGTTTACTTGTCTTCCAGGCTTATGGCTCATCAAAGGAATCCCTCCTACACAGCCGCAGAGGGACAGGAAATCCACCACAGCCTGGTTCAGCACTATACCCTACTGTTTTCCAGGGCCAGCCAGCACCAGCATGAGTGTACTGCACTGTGGCAAGATCTTGTTCGTCGGATAAATGACATAGACATGCATAACCGGACATATGAGCAGGTACACCATCACTGCAGTGATTTAATTAGACATGTCCGGCGGTGTACATCTGATATCCATAGACAACAGCTTGCCACAGGTGGGGGTGGCCATACATCCCCCTCTCACCAGAGTGAAGGAACTGCTCCTAAGTGTGGTGGCTCCTGGCCTACAGCAGCAACAACATCACACATGTGTCATCATGGAGGCCGGAGCCACCCAGCATGGTGACATGGAGCGTGCAGGTAACATGCCCTAGCTGTAGACTACTGTTACCTGTATTTTTAGATTATGCATATGTGAGATGTGTACTGTATTTAGCAGTTGTGCTGCCCATTGTGTGCAATACTGATATTTTGAATAGTATCCATAAACCTATGCCTGTTGTTCTACTGTAGTTTAGCACACTCACAGTAGCAATGCCACAGTTGTGGCCACTGACAAACTGTGTCATATTCTTGTAGGTCCCACTGGTGTGACAGCAGGACAGACGATACATGCTGGTGAGTGTGTTAACACTTTAAAATTGGTATTGAAATGTGCATGTCATAGGTGAGGTGTAGGCCATGTACACATAACGCACCTACGCATAAGGCCTGCTGTGCATGTTTGCTTTGAGACGTTAAACATCTCAGCAAAGTCAGTAGCTGCCTCAATCACATGCAATGCACAGAGCACCAGACACAAATGTGGCAACACTGTACTGCACATTGGATGGGCATAGTTGACACACATGTACACAACATAACACGTTTGTCATACGCAGTACACCTCGACATGCTACACATAGTGTAACTGGACACCCGCTGCCAGGTCACACTTCAGTATCACACCAGACATAATATACCTGAGGGGTAGGGGCCTAGCATGGGGCTGTGCAACACTCTTCAACAAATAACACAGTCATGTTAGGCAATGCTCCCTATTGGCACCTCACACACCCTTGTGCAATGTGGCTGTGTAAGTGTGAACTTAGCCACGGCACTGCGGTTCAGGTACAGCATGCTAGGCGGTGGTCTAGCATACTTTAGTGGCCTTGAGTGACCACATGATGCATGATGATGATGGCTAATGGTACTACACCCCATACAGTTACAGTGACCACAGTACTACACATAGCTGTCATTGCTTTGTACCTCCATGTTGTGTGTGTGCACACATATGCACCTATAAACATTATGCATAGCATGTTGTGTGTGTGCAAACATATGCAACTGTACACAATATGCATAGCAGTCGCATTCTGTACAAAGTGACACATATTTGTTCTGGAATGATATTGGGTATATAGGTCACATGCCACACATTGGGTATGTGTGATGTTGAATGTTGCAGTCATGTATCATGCAATGTCATGGCTGGCACTGGCATATCTGGACTATGACCCACACTCACCATAACCACTGTACAATGGTCATGTCCAGGATTGGTATTCCATCACGTATACATGCACCACTCATCCCGTGTGTGTACATAGCATGCATGTGCTACACCTGTGTCCACAATTATCTGCTACAGACACATACACTGCATTCAGACATGGAAATCCATGTGACACACAGATAACACATGCAGCCATGGTATGTATACCTGTGAGTGATGGTGCACACGACATTGCAGAGCTTATAATACTTGCACAGAAATGTCGTGTCCTTGTACACATTGTGTTCCATGGTGTAGGCAACCACTGAACATGTACACACATGCTCCACAGCCATGTACACTGTCATTAACTATGGCTGTCTACACTCACACTACATGGACTTGATCAACACATATTCTGCATGCTGACACGTGTGATATGACTGTTTGCCTTGTGATACTGTCACCCACCTTCAACCACTATTGAGTATGTTTTGGATTGCTGTTGTGTGTTTATCTGCTGTAGTGAGGAGTGTGCATGTGTTCCTGTGTGCATGTGTGCATGCGTTCATGTGTGCATGTGTGCATGTGTGCATGTGTTCCTGTGTGCATTTGTTCATGTGTGCATGTGTGCATGTGTCCATGTATCCATGTGTCCATGTGTTCATGTGTTCATGTGTGCATGTGTGCATGTGTTCATGTGTGCATGTGTAAATGTGTTCCTGTGTGCATTTGTTCATGTGTGCATGTGTGCATGTGTCCATGTGTGCATGTGTGCATGTGTGCATGTGTCCATGTGTCCATGTGTGCATGTGTGCATGTGTTCCTGTGTGCATTTGTTCATGTGTGCATGTGTTCATGTGTGCATGTGTGCATGTGTGCATGTGTGCATGTGTCCATGTGTGCATGTGTCCATGTGTGCATGTGTGCATGTGTTCATGTGCAGACCGTAAAGTGTGTTTCCTGTCTTCCTCTCACAGGTGCTGAGTTAGGGGTGGCCGAATGAAGCAGGGAACCTGAAGCCACTGCCACGGATAGTGCTGATGATGAGACATGTATTGTGGCACAGGAAGGTTTGACAGGGTCTGTCATTGGTCCCCCAATCGACAGTACACAGCGTTCAACCCCATCTATGTTCACACTCATACTGTCAATACATCCCTCACCACCAAAGGCCATAGGCGAGGGACAGCATACAGTTGGCATTGACCAGGAGAGTGTGGTACCCATGGCACTTGCATCCCCTCCCAGCAGCCATAGCCATATTCCTGGAATGGTACCACATAGGCAGAGGTCGAGGGGTTCTTGGGGGAGCACTGCTGGTCATATTGCTCCTGGCAGGTGTGCCCTCACTGGTCTTACGATGTCCAGTATGTTCCAGGCTGTAATGCAGGCTCAGGCACGTATGGAATAGTACACCAGGCAGGGACTTAGTGCGCAGAGGGCACATTACACCGCTAGCAATTACAGCATCCGTGACCTTGCCGGTGCCATCCGGACTTACACCGAGGTCATTGATAGACGTTGGGGGGAGACATTAGATGCCCTCCGCAATATATCTTCCATGAGCCAGGACCATGCGGGACGGTTGCGACATCGATGCGGACGCATGCCAGCAACAGCAACAGCTGGCAGAGGTCACGGACGACCCCTAGTTCACAGCAGCTCCCGTAGTGGCAGGCTGGCCTGTCCATTGACCGTCCCAGTAGACCATGTGCACATGGCTCTGGCCAGTCCCAGCAGGGACATGGGTCCAGTCGTCCTACCTCTGCCTCTGAGGATAGTACCCAGTCAGGGTTGGTACCCGATACTGTCCGTAGCACCCCTGCCAGGCACAGGTACTCTGTCCATGGCCAGAGACAGTGATCCGTACAGCCTAGCAGGTACAGTATGTGGCTGCCCCACAAACTACTGTATATGGCAGCCACGTGGTGGTGCTGTGTGCATGCAGACACACACATATTAACCAAACAACTAGGGCTCACACATACACACACACATTACATCAACATTGGCCCATGCTGTACTGTTGTCCCTCACACACACACACACACACACACACACACACACACACACACACATACACACGCACACACACACACACACACACACACACACACACACACACACAGAGACATGTCGATTGGATGGGTCAATGTTAGGCTCTGGCAAACAACAAAACGCCCTGTGCATATGACGATAGCTGTGTCACCTCCTGTCATCTATAACATTGATGGAGGAACAGTATAACATGGTGCTGATGCACAGGGTGACACTATAGCAGTGTAGCAATATTAGCCAGTTGTCAACAGAAAAGTGTAATGACATCCTTGTAGGTATATCTCAGCAGACATTATGCATCAAAGCTCTGATTGTCAATGTAGCATTGTTTACACCACTGTTAGGTCTGAGTATGTATTGTCCACCCATGTGCCACTTGGCTGAAGTGTAATGTGTTGCCAGCATGTGTTAGTGAGTGGACAGTATGTGTGTGATGTGTGCAGTACAGATTAGCAAGTGTACATCTTTGAACATGGTGGCTGCGCACTGTCTGCATGTACATGCATAGTGGACACATGGGACATGTGGCATACCCTGTTGTACACATTGTTAACATCTCATGGTATCTTTCAATGGCCAATATGCATTCTACTACAGTTATGTACTAACATGAGTAGACATGTGTGTATGACATGGGTTGACACTATGCTGTGGGTGATACTGTTAGTATCTGTCAATGATTTCTGGCATGGTAGTATACACAACCTCAACAGCATGACTATAAGCAAGCATTGGATGATGTCCTGACAAATGACACACAGTCGTAGGGAACTCAGTAACAGTTGGATCCTTCCGGTGCTACACTATAAGACTAACCAGTGGTAATGACCGCCACCCATTCCTGTGACCACACCTGTTTGGCATATAGCCCCCTTAGGTACATGCAAACACACTAGGGATGTGTCCATCCAACTCTGGAAATGCATGCATTGGCCTACAATCCATTCCCTGGATGGGACGCATATCCTACACAAGGGTATCATACAGACAGATACCTGTCATCTGATACATGCTGTATAGCAGTAAGACGACTATGGCATAGTCATCCACATGTACTATACTTACTATCCCGTCAGTACCACATAGGTGGTAGCCCTCAACATGTATGTTGGGTACCAATGTGTACATACAGCCTCATGTTATGTCATGTGTCCCTTGGTACCCACATATCCATAGGTATTGTGGAGTCCCAAGGTGTATCACATGAGACATTAGAGGCCTAGATGCATATCCACAAGGCAGTTACACCTATAAAGACTGTCCATTATTGGCAGTCGTTGTTGTGTATGAACATGTCTGACATATACCCCAGACATATACCCTCACTCACACTACTCTTAAGTAACTGTCATGGGTGAGTGTGGCACAGATGACCTTGTCCACGGATCACGACAGTGGACGGCCCTGTCACGTACATACATATGTGACCTACGATCTGAGAAGCAGCGGCACAACCTGTCAATGGCAACAAATGTATTCATGTAGCATGCAGGCTTCACACCTATGTACTGATTGAGAGGACATGTACACATATATATTTGCCACACAGATACCTGATGTGTGCAATGCACTTACTGTTGTAATCATAATATGTTATACCATAGCAAAAGCAAAACTCACACTCTATTGACCAATAGTGACACACACACAGCCAGCGTTTGCAGGATTCAAACTCCTACCTACCTATGTTATGATACTAGAGAGAGACTCATTAGCACGGCGTGCTATTTGTTTTACTGGGTGGTTTGCCTTCTCCTGCTGTATTCATAGGGTGGTGACATCATCAGTCTTTCCAAAGAGGAATGTACATCTTTTAGTGTGTTTTCCTAGTCTCCAAAAATGGCACTCATTTCAAAGACAATTGCACCCATACACACACCCCCTCCACACACACACAGTCAGTGGTTGCAGGATTCAAACCCCTACCTAACAATGCGAAGATACTAGAGAGAGATGCATTAGCGCAGCACACTATTTGCTTTATTAGGTGGTTTCCCTTCTCCTGCTGTATTTCTAGGATGGTAACATCTTCAGACTGGACATGGTTATGTGTCTACACTTTGTTTTATGCCATTCCAGGAATGGTCCATGTGGGTCGTCAGGTGTCAACATCTTGAACAGGAACTCATAATCCTTACCTTGTGTGATCTATCTGTGGACACATTGACATTCCTTCATATGTCAACACATATTTATGCACAGCTTGTTGGTTTTGTGGGTACTACATGTGTCTGGGATGTTGATAAAGGGCTATTCAAAGTGTATGTGAGACATGTGTAGCTGTGTTCAGTGATGTATGTCCTGGGTGGCTGCCTCACAAACAGTCTAGCATGTTTGGGAACCCTGATCCTCACATGAACATACCACAGTTAGTAAGGTTGTGTGTATGTCAGCTTCCAATAGCTCGGTTTATGACTTCAACCATGACGGACTCCATGGCCTTGCAGATCAGACTTCATAGGCATATTGGACTATACTTCCCATGGTGTGTTGTGCACCAACACTTGTGTGGAGTGCCATATGTTGCTGTAACATATTCAACAGTTCCACATCCTGTGTAGGGGGGGAGGCTCAGCTGACTGTTCAGGTGCAGGATCTGTTTCTTCTGTAGTTTATGCATGACACATATTGGGAATCAATGTAGTCCACTTGATGCCATGCATTTGGCATTGGGGGTTGCTGTTCATCCATTCTACATGTGATATCTCCTGGTATGATGATATGGACTATCGTCAGTGGGAGGTGGGTATGTATATATGGGCCTGTCTGTCAGGATGTCGGCATTGTCAGTCAGGTACAGTTGGCCCTGACTCATGACATATATGTGTGTGTACATTGCTATATATGACATAGCTGTCAGAGGTGTCATGATTCAGTCTGGACTCCTTCTCAGCTACTCTTTACAGAACATCAACGAACCTGAGCACTAATCCCAGTTATACTCTTTTACACACTTAACACCGTACTGATCCTTTGTGATCTGGCTACAGAGTATGTCATCATGATATCCCGGCATGTCCATGGGTCGGCTTCGTGTGTACTCTCCAGTCCAGCTGGTGAATATTGTGATGTAGACACAATCTCACATCTGCTTCATGTACACAGACAACACTCTCCTCCTCCCGACAAACTCAGATATATGTGTGAGATGCACCTATAGAGACATACAGGGTGCTGAACTCTCTCCACCCATGAGTGGCACAGTCTATCAGGTGGTGAAGGTAACCACACACACCACATTATCAGTCTCACATATACTCTGGCAACAGCACTCAAACCACATTATCACACATACACATACTCGGATGCTGTAAATGAACTCTGTCTAAGCAGCAGAGACCTCCACAGCAGGCACACACACAACTGCTACCCCACTACAATACCCACATCTGACATAGTTCACAATGTCAGTGTGCCACACAGTCACTGCCCTTCGGGCTACACAACACACCTAATACACTTGTGATAGGCAACACTTATTGTCAGACACACTGACGTACCACTCACCAGCCCAAACAAGGGAATAGTCCCTTTGTGCTATCTATTGGGTGCCAGGATCTGCCACATAACACATGCAGTCAGGTCACTCCAAAGCAAGTACAGGACTGGCACCATCATTGTCCATGCTGGTGCATAAAACCTCAGATGTTACTCCCTGGACCACATGACATGGTACATGGAAGAACACTGTGATCATGTAGACCAGGCCAGCATGACCCTGACCTTGTCTAGCATCTTGCACCCACCAAGTATGATGTCACAGTATACAGACAAACATATCATGTTTAACAGTTGGCTAACTAATTGGTGTCATTCATAGGGGATACAGTGTCTGTCAGCCTGTGGCGACATGCTCGACATGCCACGTAGCTTCACTATGGACAGCTTGCACCTGTCACCCTTGGACCTTCAAATGCTGGCTAAGGCTCTTGCTACCACCATAGTGCATTTGTTGAGCAGGGCTCAAAAGACAAACCCGCCTCCATAGACATTACAGGTTAAATGATACTAAGGGTAATGCTGCTCAACACCAGATGTGTTACCCTCATATTGCGGCCACTCAGGACTCACCTCAGTATGGAGGATAGTGATATCTGTGCACTAAATGATGCCTAGTTCAGGCTCACATATGCACACCAGCACTACCAGGTTATGTTTCATACCATGCTTTCGGACCACAGGACTTGGAACGGACAACATGACTAGGGGGAGTATCCATATACATCACAGGTACACACACCTCCGGGTTAGTAGCACTGCACTAAGCATCACAGACCATACATATACAACTACCATTGTGTAAACCTGCCTTTCAGTTTGTTGCCTGCTACAGACCACCCTCCCATGCTCAGGAACCACACTCAGCTTTCCTGGGAACAGTGGAGAATATGAAGGTCTCCACAAACACCATTATATTGGGTGACTTCAGATACACAAATATTGACTGGGGATACTACTCAAGCCCCAACACCCCCGCCCTACAGTCACTACAATTTGTAAATTCATATGCTATGGCACAACCAGTCACCACAGCCACAAGAGGGACTACATATTGGACCTGCTCATCACCAACATGGGGACTCTATGTTTCACAGCAGCGATATACCCCTCATTGGTAAGGTCCGAACATACATATATCTCACTGGACATACATATACACTCCACACACCCATCCTGGGTAATCTTGGTGAATTTCTCATAAGCCAATGTCTCACTTCACCAAAGCAAGGTGGTATCCTTCAGAGACCCTGAGACAATGGCAAATACGGCTCCGACTGCTGAATCCTTTACATACACATTCAATGGACACCTAGTGGACTGCATGGATTGTGCTATCCCAAATAACAACAGGACTCACTCCTCCAATGGCAGGGGACCTGTCTGGCAGACCCCCAGTCATTAATAAGCTGTACAATGTCAGGAGGAAGCTACTACATGATAGAGCACAATCACAGATGGGGAATGCATCTGTGATCTGTACTAGCAGACAGCTGCGATCACTCATGTACTTATCTAAGGGCTGCTTCCCACGGACAATTGCACCAGACACGTAGGACTATCACAAGGCCTTCTTCAGTTATGTCAGGAACCTGGGTGGACACTCACTGATATGCTGTGAGTTACTGCATACTGACTAAACTTACCCTGAACCCACTGGCATAGCCAACATCCTGACAAACAGGTTCAGTGCAGATGTCTCCCCCCCATCCCCCCTAGGGAGCAACTATCCATCCCAACAGAGTGTAACCTCCCTGACATCACACAGTAACAGGTGAGTGCTGCCCTCCCCAAAGCATACATTACAGCATCAATGGGACCAGATGGTGTCCCGGCCTGCATCTTACACAAGCTTCATGACAGATGTAACCCTCACATTACATCACTGTGCAATATCGGAGTTACTACAGGATATGTACCCACGGAATGGCGTACAGCGACAGTGGTACCACTCCACAGAGTTGGTGCCACAACAGACCACAGACAATATTGCCCTATAAGCCTACCTAGCCTGTTCTGCAAAGCTATGGAGCGTATTGTCATGGAACTCTTATACATAGACATCGGGAACCTATAGACACTGTGTCCTACACATTTCAGCGTTGTTGTGGGCAGATCTTGCCTCTTGAACATGTTTGTATTCTTTAGACAGTTAACAGGTCCATCGACATAGGGACAGTTGTACACGCAGCGTACCTGAACCTTGCAAAACCCTTCCACACAATAACCCACTGGGCCATTATGCATAGGCTCACCAACATCGATATGGACACATATCTCACATGATGGATTGCTACCTGAATCAGGGATAGCACACACATGGTCAGAATTGCAGGTGCCATGTCTGACTATACACCAGTTACACATGGCATCCCACACGGCTCGGTCCTGGGACCTCTCTTGTTCAGTATATATTTGTCTGACATACAGGCTACCACAGGGGGAATATGGCTGACCTTGTTCACACTTGACTGCAAACTGTGTGCCATAATCAACTCTCCAGCTGCCACATGCATACTCCAACAGGGTCTCACAGAGATGGATGACTGGTGCCTGAGCCATGGCCTACAGCTAAATGCCATTAGTTGCGTAGTCATCCCCTTTGGGAATAACAACATGCCCACACATTACCACATAGGTAGTACTCCATTACATATGGTAGGAGTTGTTTGGTGATTGGGGACATGACTTTTTTGCCTTGTCGCCTTTGACATTCACGTTGCCAAAGTGGTTGGACAGACCTTCTATATAAGCCACCTTATCCCATATGGTTTCACATCTAGATCGAGTGAGGTCATTGTGCCCCTATACTTATCACAACCATGCTTGGTTACAATGCCATCTTTGGGGTGTACCTTACCCAACACCTGCAGCAACTGTACTGGCCACAGAAGTTCCTCACCAAGCAGATGCAGGGACTCACACGGATGACCTGCACAGTTCGGATGCAGTAACTCCAGCTCTACTCAGTCGCTTACCACCTACTCGGATATGATGTGTGCCTGTTGTTTACAGTAATACCCAACCCAGAATTACTGGACATGCTCCACCTCAGGATATCCGACTCCCTTGTAGCTACACACTCCAGCGACATATACCTCAGCACATATGTTAATAGGACATGCTGGAGGGACAGATTCTTATCCCAGGTCCTCCACTCACTCCGGATTGTGATCACAGTTTCACATAGGCAGAGCCACCCACTGACCACCTACAGGGGACATCTTGACGGCTGTATGGGTGATCATATGTTTACCCCTGGGATATCTTCTGTGTCCCTGCCAGACAGAGGCACACTAGCCTAAACGTACATAGGCTATCTTGTGTGATCTACTATTCACTGGCACAGTGTAGTAATCTGACAGGGTTGCAAAAGCCAAACACACTCTGGCTAGGCTTGTACATGCCCTAGGGCAGATAGCCTAGTATCGACCTCTGAACCTATGCTTATGTTCGGGATGCACAATATTTATTGCTGATACTGTTTGCAGGTCTTTATCGTCTTTGCTTTCCCAGTTTCTATGAACAACTTAGGTATCTGCAGAACATGTTTGATCATGACAGGGTTCCACCATATTATATATGTGTCTGTTGTCATGTAACTGTGTGCACAGGGTGGATTGCTGGATAGTGAGAGGTTCCTGGGTTAACACATGCAACTGCCAGATATGTGTGGCCCACTGCTGTACTCAGACATGGCCTAGGTGTGTGAGCATGCCCAGTTCAGGCTTTTCATGTTTTGTTGCCTGACATATGTCTCATTTATTCAAGTGTGTGAGCATGCCCAGTGTGACCTTTCAGTATGTTGTGATCTGAAGTCCACTCCATTTGTGGATGTTTGTGAACATGACCAATATTAACATTTATACTGTGTGTGTTGGAAGTCAAGTTCTGTTCTTACTGCAGAACTCACCTTTGTTTCATAACTCGACAGGGATTATGCTGTGCCTGCAGGGTTTCCATGAGATACTTTGCATAGACTTATCAACATTCCTTCATAGTGGCTGACCAATGCAATACTGTCATGGTTTAGTGGTTCAGTACTTTAACTATAGTGTACAGTATCCTGGGTTCGAGGCCCATCACTGCTTTATATTTTCATACTGAGCAGACCAGACTGCTTAAGGGCCAGTTAAGCAAATATGAGCATGTTGGCTTTTGTTCAGCTATGCCCTATGTAGACCAGGCTTGTCCGACATTGCTGTATATTCACCAACTTTGCTGGACATTGCCCAATATTACTCGACATTGACCACAGTTGTACTTGTTGGTGTGTGCGATTCTGTTTGCATATACTACATGGTGGTAAATGCTGTTTAGCACTTCCTTAAATTGCTTAACACATGGCAATCATGCCTCAGGTGGTGCTGCAGGGCTGCCTATGCCGGATGCACATACTAGACTCCCTGTACATGTTTGAATGCAGGTAGTGTCAACTTAGGCATCCCTTTTACTATATGTGCAAGTCAGAGAGAGGTATCATTTCCGGAGTTCCTTCTGAACCAGTGTATGTGCTATGCGTTGCCTCTTTGCCAAGGCCAAAGCATACTGGGCATGCCTCCTTCTGCCTACTGGGGCAGGCTCAGGTTGTTCCTCCTTCGAGTCACGCTCTGCCTGTGATGACCTTGACAATGGTGGGGGGCTGTTTGGCCCAGGCCTATGCTGGTCCTGCTGCAGCTGTTTTCGCAGGATCATATTATGTAGCATAGCACAAACCATGACAATTTGGGTACATGTAGTTGGTGAGTACTGCAAGGCTCCACCAGATGTGTCCAGGCACCGGAACCGTGACTTGAGCAGCCCAAATACACGCTCGATTACATTTTGTGTTTGTGCATGTGCCTCATTATGGCGTTCCTGTTCAGGTGTGTGTGCGTTTCTGATGGGTGTCATCAGCCACGGCTCCAGTGCATAGTCAGCATCCCCCACTAGGTGACCATGTGGGATGTCCCCATTGGCAAATGTCTGGTACAGCTGCGTCAGATGCCAGATATGGGAATTATGGTAGCTTCCAGGGCAGCCAGCACACACATTCAGTATTATGCCCTGGGCATCACACACGACCTGGCAGTTGATGGAGGGGAAGCCCTTGCGGTTGAAGTAGACCTTACACCGCTCACCAGCTGGTGCTTTGATGCATATGTGCGTGCAGTCTATTGCACCCACTACCTCAGGGTATTCTGCTATTTGCTGGAAGAGACGCATATTGCTGGCCAATACCTCATGGGAATTGGGGAAATATACATGATCACCGACATGTGCTGACATGGCATCCAGGAACTGGTGCAGTACCCTGGATGCTGATGCCTGTGATATCCCCATCATATCACCAGTTGGTCTCTGGAAGGTACCTGTTGCTAATATTCTTAGGCCAACACATACCTTGGTTTCCACTGGGATGGGTTCCCCTCTGTTGGTTCTGTGTGTGAGGCGTGACCTGCACAACTCAACAATTTGCTGCAGGAGGTCTCTGTCCACTCTATAGCACTCCACTATCTCCAGCTCATGTAGCCCCTGGTAGGTTACCCTGGGCCTGTACACTCTTCTCCGTCTCCTCACTGTGGGTTATCCAGCAGCATTTCCATTGTCACCACGCTCAGCATGTTGCATATGTCGCCTTATAACAGAAATGGCAGCCCCTAACATTTCTTTGTCTCAGTAAAGCTTTTTCAGTTTTTACTTCTATTAGCTTACTGCAGTGTCTCTTGTGAGAAACATAATGGACTGTTGTTTGCAGAGTTTTAGGTGCTCGGCTGGGCTGGGCTAGTGTACTGCCTGTGTAATTGCTTGATTCTGATTATTTTCACCTGCTAGTTCTGCTAGTACTCCCTGGTAGCTTCCTACTATTTGTTGTGCTTCCTATTTCCTTTCTGTTTCCTCGGGGGGGGCAACGCCATGCACACAAGTGCAAACACGCTCCCAGCAGCTCACACGTGTGCACACATGCTTACACGACCTACAACTTGCTTATTCAGGTTAAAACGCACGCACACCAGCGCAAATGCACTTACAACACTTTAAACTGCCTTATACATGCTTACTCCTGCTTAAACGCGCGCACTCACACTTACACGCACGCACACTGTCTTACTCGGGTTTACAGGCGTGCAGACATGCGCATACATGCTCAGCAAGAAACTTTGGTGTTATTCATGGCATACACCTTCCATTTCTTGCCTTTACCTAGCCTACCTGTTGACACACCTCTTTCAATAATGTGTAAATGACAGCTGACACATGCCACTCTGCTCCAATGAGCTTCCCTTCTTTCATACATACCCCACTCGTGATGTCACCTATCTTCTACTCTGTTACTCCCCTTATCCTACTCCTACACTCCACTGACTGTGCTCATTTGCTATGTAAACCTGCGATTCACTATCCTAACCCTCCTTTGCATAGGATTGCCTACTAATGCTTGATTACATCTCTTAGACTGTGCTTTCCCCCTTAGCAACCTCTACTCGGGGGCCATGTTGTCTTCAGCCTGCCATTCCCTTGCATTGTAAATTAAAAATTTAAATAAAATCCACATTTGTGGGTTTAAATTTTGATTTTTCTGGTTTTTAGAGCGCAGCCCATTTGCGCTCCACTGCGCTATGTTTGAACATCGGAAATCGGAGAAAAAAAATAATTATTTTTATTTTCATATTGCATCGGGAAACATTGCCAATGGCCGTATATTTGGCCATTGGCATGCTTCCTCTACTGGATGCAACCTTTATTTGGAGCTGTCACGGCTCTTTTTTGTTATTTGCAGAATGGTACTCAGTTGTCAACTGAGTACATTTCTGCAAATAACACTGCTCTTACTTGGACAGGTTTGGGTTTCCTGTATCACAAATCTACCTCATTTGCATGCCTTTTGGCTGCAATTGAGGTAATTTGCATGACCCGGCCCTGTCCGTGTAGAAGCTGTTTTACGAGTTCTCTTGCACGTCCCTGCAGGCTGTTCCTGGATCACTCGTCAGACATGATGGCTGCATGGAGTCTTACTCTACTCTTAGACTCTGTGCAAGCCATCGTGAATCCGGCCCAATATGTAATGAATTTATCAAGAAGTAAAGTGTTGCTTATATTTTAAAATAGGTGTGATGGAACTGTATTAATTTATACTAATAAAAGTATAGGGATCTAAACACAACTGCCACAAGTTCTTGTTTACTTGAAAAATCTTTCCATGACACATTTTGCTCAGATACTTCTACCTTTTTCTAAAAAAAAAAATCCTTAAAATGTTTACACATTGTGGAGTACTTAAATAAATTGTTGTCAAGGTTACCTTTTTAGTGTCTAAATAATGTTCATAAATACATTTTTTCAGCTGCCATTCTGTCTTACCAATATAAAACACATCACAAGACAGGCACTTACTTACAGACTACTGCTTTGGTGTTACAATCAAATCTTCCAGGACACACTAAACTTATCTAATAGCTTTTAACAAATGTGGTACTACAGTCTAAAATATAATGACATTGCTTACCTCTGCCACATTAATTCATTTTAGAACTATTAATGTCAACTATTCCTGGCATACTCTCTAAGCATTGCTTAATATTAACACCCCTGTTAAAAATGACATTTGGCTCTAAACACAATGTAACTAGATATTATTTTGAAAAAATCATCTTCTAATTCTGGTTCAATATGTATTTAATATAACTTGCTTTGTCAGTAAGTGTGCATATAAAAACCTTACTCAATTCATTGTTAACACTAACCCTGTTTGCCCAAGACAAGGTTTTGTCTAATAAAATGGGTTATATTAAGTATTTATCTTATTATACACTAATTCTCTACAATAGTTAATAATATTATGTGGGTAGAGTACAGCTAAGAACATTTGTTATAATATTAAAATCTCAGACTGAAATAATGTGTCATCTGAGATAATTCTCAACAATCTAATCATTTGACCTTTCACAATATTTATTTTTGAAATACAGGATGACAGCTAGACCACTGCAAATAGCTGTTTGAAAATGTCAGTTTCCTGTATATAGTAGACTGAAAGGTCTTAGAAACCTTGTTTTTGTAAACTACCATGTCTAAAAACTATATACTTTCAGTCAAAAATTCATGTGAAAATTAAAAAAAACAAAAAAACAAAACTAGTTGATTTATTTAACTCATCAAAAACATTTTAAACTGAATTGTCAACCACCCATAGCATAACAATATCATCATGGTACCTTAAATGCAGTTTAATACCTGAACTAAAATCATTCAAATATGTGTTGATTTTCCCACCCTGTGAGTAAAAAATTAGTATGTAATGGTGAAACTGTGGCACCCCATGACCAAACCTGACTTCTGCTTGACATATTCTCCTTCAAAGAACATGTAATTGTTTTTAAGGATAATATCCATGAACATTTCAATAGTAATTTAAAATCTATCTAAGGCTTGAGAAGGACAAAGTGACCTCAATGGACTTCAAACCCCAAATGCTCTTACATTGTCTATCACAATTGGGCTGCTCCAAGTCATACTGAGGTGTGTCAGATTAGGTACTCATTTAAAAGTATGGTGCAGAAGGCATGCTTCTCATACAGTAGCACATATTGCACATTTTAAAGTGTCAAGCACAGACCATCATTAGTTTATGTAACTACCCAGTACTTTTTTTTTACATAGTAGTGTTCATTAAGATATGAAAGACATTTGATATGTACTCTATAGGTATATGTGTTAAGATATTTCATTATATAATAGAGTATATTGCTATTTGGTACTCCTTTTTCCAAAGTCACCTTAGTGCAATGCAAAGATACATTTGCACACTCTTATACTTATTTAGTTGAACTACCATATTATGTTTTAGTCAGTCACTGCTGTTTTTTTTTTTCCTATTAATGCTTAAGGAATGTATATGTGCATGCATCTTATCCTTATTTGGCTGTGGATCATTATGTACAAACAAACAGTTGGGTAGCTCAAAATGGGTAAACACCTGATCCAGATAAAAACAAAAATCTAAGAATAAATATTATATAACAGCTCTAAGAAACCATGAAATTTCATTTTCAATTTCAATTTTAATGGCAGTACATAAGCTTTGACACCAGTGTGTTATTTCACGTGTTATAAGATAGATGCTACATTATAAAGCAGTTAAGTAACTCATCATCATCAAGTGGCATAAAATGGCTTTTATATGCACATTTGCTAACTAAGCAAGTTGTATTAAAAAATATTGAACCAGAATTGGAAGACGATTTTTTCAGAAGAATTTCTAGTTTGGCTGGGTTTTGAGCCAAAAGTCAAAATCAAAAATAACAAATAAGTAACCCTAAAACTCAAATATAAATGTATGTTTGTTTCTAAAAAAAAACATGTAAATATAGATATAATAAACCATAGCCCTACTTTCTATTCTAAAATCAAACTTTGAATAAAGTGAGATGGAAAAATAATAATTTTCTATGCATTTTTATTTTTCAGCACAGGTATTAAACTATGGGCAGGATTCATGAATTGACAAATTCCGTTCAGGAACAGTATAGCTGCTCCTGCACGCAATAAGGCCACTGTGCGATCCAGGATAGGGCTGCTTTTGTGTGCATGAGTGGCCCTATACTGTTCCTGCATGAAATTCCGTTCAGTATGCAAATCACCTCCTTTTCTAGTGAAAACCATGCAAATGAGGTGATTTTGTGATCCAGCAAGCTGAACAGATTCCGTATAAGAACAGTGTCAGTGCAAAAATGCATTCAGCTGGTAGCCCAATACATTTTGCATCTGACAAAACAGAGGCATGACAACTTGAGAAAAGCATGTTTTATGCAGAACAGACAAGCCAATGGCCAAATATAAGGACATTGGCATTAAAATCAACATAATTTTTGTAAAAATAAAACTTTTATTTTTTTTGGCCGATCAGTCGTGTAAGCTAAGGGCAGCAGAGCGCAAACATGGGAGTGCTGAAAGTAAAAAAAAAAAGGGAAAAACTGCCATTTAACAGAAATATGCATTCTGACATTATAGTCAATGGCAGGCAGAATGTAAACAAGACAAGGGGAAAGGGTGTGCTTGGGAGTTCTAACTATGGACCCTGCACACTGGGGTATGCAAATGAAGAGACCTATACTGACTCACAGATTTCTACCTACTGGAAGCCTGCACCTAATCATGTAGGTGCAGGAATAGGGAACCATGTAGGCAGGACAAGAGGATGACTTCAGTAGGGGATGTGTCATGCTTGGTGTAAACGTATTGGAGCCCTGTGGCCCATGTTTGCTCTTAGCTAAGCAGAGCTAAGGAAAGGGGGGTGTCTCACATTGTTGAGCACTGTTTTCCCTGCTTAAACAGGTGTGCATGCCATGCACCAGGTTTTAAATAAAAAAAAAAAAAAGAAAAACAGGAAATAGCAGCTCAGTTCACAAGTGAGCACTGGGTATGCGTGGCGTGCCTAGGGGCTTAAATGGAAAGGCAATGGGAAGGGAAACCAGCAGTAGGAAGGCAATCAAGGAGAACTAGCATAGCAGGCAGGTGAAATGTATCAGAATCAGCCAATTACACAGGCAGCAGCCCAGCCTAGCACACTATTCTAAACTATGCAAACCCCTTTCACTCTGGTTTTACCCACAAACTCTACAGACGGGGAAATTTTACCTCACAAAACTAACAAAATGAATGGGGCTGCTGTCACTCTTAAACATCAATATGTGCAAGAGGCTGAGGGTGGTGAGGATGTGAATGCTGGTGACTGGCCCACAGTGAGGAGGAGGAGAAGGGTGTACAGACCCAGGGTAACCTACCAGGGCCTACATGAGCTGGAGATAGTGGAGCGCTATAGGCTGGACAGGGACATTCTACATCAAATTGTTGAGTTGTGCCAGCCCCGCCTCACACACAGAACCAACAGAGGGAAACCCATCCCAGTGGATACCAAGGTATGTGTAGGCTTAAGAATACTACCCACAGGTACCTTCCAAAGGGCAACTGGGGATATCATGGGGATCTCACAGGCATCAGCATCCAGGGTACTCCACCAGTTCCTGGATGCCATGTCAGCACATGCCGGTGAGCACATATATTTCCCCATCACCCATGAGGCATTGACCAGTGGTATGCATCTCTTCCACCAAATAGCAGAATACCCTGAGGTAGCGAGTGCTATAGACTGCATGCCCATACACATCAGAGCACCACCCAGTGAGCAGGGTAGGGTCTACATAAACTGCAAGGGCTTCCCCTCCATCAACTGCCAGGTCATTTGCGATGCCCAGAGCATTATCTTGAATGTGTGTGCTGGCAGCCCTGGAAACTATCCCGACTCCCACATCTGGTATATGACACAGCTATACCAGTCATTTGCCTGGGGTCATCCCATATGGCCACCGAGTGGGGGATGCTGGCTATGCACTGGAGCCGTAGCTGATGACACCACTCAGAAATGCACACACACATGAAAAATAACTACATAATGAGGCACACACACAAACCAGAATTATAATAGAGCATGTGTTTGGGATGCTCAAGTCACGGTTCCACTGCCTGGATATATCCGGTGGAGCCTTGAAGTACTCTCCAGCTACATTTACACAAATGTTCATAGTATATGCCATGCTGCACAATATGATCCTGTGGAAACAGCTGCAGCAGGAACAGTACTGGGCAAGGCCACAAAGCCCCCCACCATTGCCAAGGCCATCACAAGTACAGAGGGACTCGGAGGAGGAACCACCTGAGCCTGCCCATGTAGGCAGAAGGAAGTGTGCCCAGTATGCCCAGGCCTTGGCAAAGAGGCAAAGCATAGCACATACACTTGCATGGTAGGGACCCAGGGAATAACACCTCTCTCTGACTCGCACATACAGTGAAAGGGATGGCAAACATGACACTACCTGTGTTTTACCATGTATAGGGAGTGTACTATGTGCATCCGACATAGTCAGCCCTCCAGCACCGTCCTCAATACTGGCCCAGCCACAAGGTAAGTCACTCTTCCTATCAATTACTGAATGGAGTAGTATGCTCTGATAGTTGTATCTATGGTATGGATGCGAGTATGCAAGAGAATCGAGTGGCTGAATGGGATGGCAGCAGATAATGGACACCTATATGGGCAGCATGAAATCTATAACAAATACTGGTGTCAACACACTAGGCAGTACTAGACAAGGTGACAAATCCTACTGCAGTACATGTGGTAAACCAAATGTGTGCCCATAGGACACAAACATGCATGTCAGTGAGGCTCACATACCCACCACCAGCCTCAGCCAGCAGGACAAGTGTAGATGACCATAAAAAAAGGTTGGGCTAAGGCCTACAATTGATGGCAATGGTGAACAGCTCCCCTCCAGACCTACACAGACAGACTGCAACAGGTCTGGTAGTTGTATGTTAGTTCTGAAGCGAAAAAGCCTGAAATTGAAATGTAGGTCAGTAAAACCTAAGATCTGTACCCCACTGATATGCCTCCAGTCTGCATGATAGATCAGAATACCAAATGATGTGGAAACCAACAAAGTACCTGACATACCAGTACAGTCATTGCATAGTTTAAAGTTGTCAGGTGTGCCCCCCACAATCCTATGTGGTAATGCAGTAACATGTTAGTGTGAGGAGTAGTATTAGTGGAGCACAGATTACCCAAGCTGGCCCAATCGACAGGATAGATTGTTGCATGTGTACAATATGCAGGGGGTCTGTGTGTTAGGTTGTGTGTTCAATATTGTCTGGAAGTGGTCAGCATGTAGGCATGGAGGGTTGTGTCTCGGTGGCCTATGGGCAGTACTGTGGTTGAAAGTGCCATGTTCTGACAACTGCAGTGCCAAACACAATGCTTCTCAGCAATACCCATGTTAGCAGTTGTCCATACTCACTGTCCAGATGTCAATATCTGTCACCGTCTGAAAGATGGACATGCCATTAGTGTGGGCCCATACTTGCACACAGTACACAGGTGGAAGTACCCTAGACAGGGTGCATAAAATGTAACTGTCAGCTGCACACAACACTGGAATTGTACAGACAGGTTAGCAGCACATTAGCTGTCCATGTAGTATGGAATACTGATGTAGTCTGGCAAATCGCTGGCAGACCACAAAAGGCACAGTTATGAAATAATGAGAGACTGCATATGTCCCTGCACAAAGCAACATAGGGGGAATGTCCCAGGTATATCTGTGAGTCAGCTGCAAGTAGCTTCCATATCACACATGCACTCAGCTCACCCCACCATCAGCCACAGGTTTATCACAGGTCATTTCCTTGCTGTTGGGAATGAGTACAGTATGACCCCACTTATGTATGGGAATACCCACAGAATGCAGCATGCTGAAGAGCTGCCCTATGCAGGTGTGTCCCTAGCTGAAAGCAGCACCCTGCCTGCATCCAGACCAGTGGATCAATATGGACAGGAAATATTGCCAGTAACACCTTGCACACTTAACCTGTCACCCCAGGAGAATCCACTGGCTCGCAGCCTGGGAATGTAGGAGTGACAGAATGTAGTGCCCTGCTACAGATGGCCTGTATCACTACCAAATTGCCTACAGTCCCCTATCAAAGGCTTGTGCCTCACCCGTACTGCCAGTGTATGGTATCTCATGAGATCACAACTAAAAACCTAACACAGTCAATAGAACACAAATGCAAGGCCATGTTGACAAATCCCAGTAGTATGCCCCCCCCCCCATGTCCCACTGCATGAAGTGTGGACCAATCCATAAATACCACTGGGTTGAAGGGTCAATTATAAGGATACTTCTCAGATATTACTTGCATAATGTTAGGAAGAGGATAGAATAACAGAGTGGGGGGTGTAAACTCATGGACGTCATGGAGTGTGTGAAGTCTGAAACTCTGATGTGTGCCCATACTACCCCTGCCCTCAAACCCAGTAATGGGTGGTTACAAACCTGCTCATAAACCACAATGTGAAGGGGAACTTACCAGATATATGAGCCCTGCCTCTAGGTAACCTGAGTGAATCTGTATAGCTGAGAGGTATGGCCACAGCAGGATATGGACATTCTGTTAAGTTGATATATGTACAAGAAGGGGGTCCTCAGAAACCATAGTACCAAGGTGCTGGACCATTTGCACAGACCCATCAGTAAGTGTCTGTAGCTACCCTTCTAGAATGGCAGGAGTGTGCAAGAATGTGTAGGCTGTGGATCACAATACTGGACTCAGCTTCATTCATCTTGCATTTCCCAGTAAATAACTGTGAGCAAATAATTATATCTGTCAGTAGTTGATGACATAATACATCACAGTGTAAAACAGTACATATGTCTGAATATCTCTGTTAACACCAACCATGTAGCACAAGCAGTACAGACAGCAATAGTTACAGTATCCCCCTATCTGTCGCCCATTGTGACTCCATATTGTCAACCTGTCTAGATATATCCTGCAGAAACAGGTTGCTAGCTGTATGTGTATAACTCCAAACCCTGTACTGGAGTGCAACCGTACCTGGAATGGATTCACACACTCAGTACAGAAGGTCATTCTGGGCATGCTCCTACATTTAGAAAAATGAAGCCCATGTCTGACAACACAGTGGACTATACATATCTGTCATTCACAGATATCTGGATACACACACCAAATTCTACACCATTCATGCTTCATACACACATTGGATAGGAATACTCACACATATCCAAGGCCAACACACTATAATATGTCAAACATGCATACACAGAGATATGGGGAAGAGAGAGACAGACAGTGACAGAGAGAATTCCATTATGAGGCCTGTCCCACCCACTACAAATCCAATTGGCCAATATCACATGATGTGCTGATATCAATCACTGTGCACATTCCTTTTGGTAGCCCTAAACCCAATAGTGTCTGTGGTGCTTATGATAACTGTGTAACATGATAGTACAAATCAGTATTCATGTAGCATTTGTATACTCAGTCCTGTCAAATGTAAAGTTGTATGTGACTGAGTGTATGTGTGTGTTTTCAGAGGAATGATTTATGGCCCATTCACACACACTGCACTTCCCTTTGCCCATGTTACCACTCCTGCTGACGTCAGTCACCTTGAAATAAGCCATTGGCTAAATCTCAGCCTTATAAGCTCCGTGGCACTCGTGTTAACTGCGTAATACTGTAGTGTAGCAAACGAGTTAGGTAGAAATTCTAATCCTGGTCCTGGCAACTGTGATTGCATGTGTGTGTGTGTGTGTGTGTGTGTGTGTGTGTGTGTGTGTGTGTGTGTGTGTGTGTGTGTGCGCGTGTGTGTGCATGTGTGTGTGTGTGTGTGTGTGGAGATGAATGATTTTGAGGCCATTCACACTCACTACACCTGACATTGGCCTACTTTAGCATGCCTGCTGATGTCAGTCCCCTTGAAATAACACTTTGGCCAAGTCTCAGCCCTATAAGCTCTGTGGTGCTCGCAATAATGGTGTAATACTGTAGTGTAGCAAACTCGTTAGTTAGGAGTTATAATCCTGGTTATGCCAATTGTGATAATGTGTGTGTGTGTGTGTGTGTGTGTGTGTGTGTGTGTGTGTGTGTGTGTGTGTGTGTGTGTCTGCGGAGATGAATGATTTTGAGGTCATTCACACCACTACACCTGCCATTGGCCTACTTTAGCACACCTGCTGATGTCAGTCGCCTTGAAATAACCCTTTGGTCATGTCTGAGCCCTGTAAGCTCTGTGACACTCATGATAACTGTGTAATTACAGTAGTTAACCACTAAGCCATTACAGCAGTTACTGCAGTATAGCAAACTAGTTCAGTAGGAGTTTTAATCGTGGCCCTAGCATCTGTGAGAGTGTGTGTGTGTCTTTGTTGACACCTGATTTTGTGGTCATTTGCACTTCCCTCTCCCCTCCTTTAGCACTGCAGCTGATGCCACTCACCTTCAAAGATACCTTTGGAGAGCTCTTTAACATAAGCTCTGTGGCACTTGTGGTAACTGCCTAATACCATAGTGTAGTAAACTAGTTAGGTAAGAGTTCTAATCCTGGTCCTGTCAACAATGGTAATGTGTGTGTCTGAGCATGTGTGCCTTACCTGATTTTGTGGTCATTCACACTTCCCTCTCCCCTCCTTTAGCACTACAGCTGATGTCACTCACCTTCAAAGATACCTTTGGACAACTCTCCAACATATAAGCTCAGTGGCACCTGCAATAACTGCATAACACTGTAGTGCCAATACATAGCTAGGTAGGAGTTTGAAGCACAGTACTGGCAAGTGTGTGTGTGTGTGTGTGTGTGTGTGTGTGTGTGTCAGCAGTATCCTGTATAGGTGTCAGTGTGATTGTGTAATAACAGGATCCATTGCAGGAAAGGCTTTACTACATTTTCATATTGAGGACACATATGTCCCAATGTCACATTACAAGGCCAACAGTTGTCAAACACCATAGAGGTAGACAATCTACAGCCATAAATGTATATATAGGCAACCATTATAATACCCAGAGATCTCTCTCCACCCACAGATCATACACAAACATGCTTGGCTCTTTCTCTCATCCTTTCTTTCTTTCCCTCTGTCTCTCTCTCTCTCTTTCTCTCCCCCTCTCTGGTAAATGTGGAAAAATGCATTTGTTTTGCATAGGCAGGAACTTGACATTGGTAGGTAATGCTCATGATCAGCTGATGGCATGTGCATGAATTGGAGTCCTCCACCTACTAATTTCATGTGGAACAGCTGTGGTATCATTCCTATAGCCAATTGCATGGAAACACACTCCTATAAGTAAGCACTGCAAGTGGGTGTTGGCCCTTCTTCTTCACTGCGAGCAGGACTTCATGTGGGTGTGTGACAAACAGCATCACAGAGGGTAGTTGGAAATAGCTCTTACAACAAACACTGTGAAGACAGACCAACAAACTGGAGTGGAATGTTCCAGACATGGGGACAGAATGTAAGTATTGATGTTCTACATTTAAAGTAATGTTGGTTTAACAGGGTTTGTGTGGATATGGCTGTTGTGCATGATTCAAAGTCTGGCATGACAGTGTTATGTGGTTGAGAAAACTTTCACCTGTAGGGCTATCTGCAGACTGGCCAGAGTTTGGAGTCTTGGATTTGGTGTGTTACTGACACATTTTCTGTCTTTATAACTGCAGTAGCATACTCGGATGATTGTAGTCAGTACATCCATGTATGTTACTGACTTCATATCCTTCAGAAGAGATATATTACAACAAACCCTGTTACACCAGCAATGTTCTCAGTTTATAACTGCAATATGTCAATATTGGCCCTGTGTTTGTGCCTCAGTCCCCCAAGTCTGTCACCCTTTGTTCATATGTCATGCAGTAAGAGGTGGATATGTATAGTATACCATTATTTACTGACATAATTCCTGATATCAGGTCAGTGATATATCAGACTGCCAGACATGTAATGTATAGGAGGCCTAATATTTGAAGACAAAACCTGGACATTTTGTTGTAGTCTGTATAGTAGTGAGGTCTGTGTACTGCTAGTGATTGTGGACAGAGTGTCTATATTATGTAGCCATGTATTGTAATTATGTTATTTGGCCTGTGTATAGACTTCGGTAGATGTCAGTGTTCTTGGTCCTGTTCTATTCACCATTGCATACTGCTCCAGTTTCTGATACCCTATCAGCCTATATGTTTGTAGGGCCAGACTGAGACATGTCCCATACCACAGTCAGGCATCAGACTACACCGTGAATTGGGCCAGTATATGTAGGGTCAGTGTGTGATTGGCAAACATGATGCTGACTGTTGTTTACACAGTCCATATAATGTACTATTACTTAGGCTTACCATTATGTGACTGTGACTGTGTTGAGATTGGTTGTGGGTATGCACTTTCACACTGGTGTCTGTTAGCTGTAGTGCCTGCTATATTTGCAAATACATGTGTATTCCCCCATAGGTAAATTGGGTTTGTGTTGTGACAGTATGCCTGTAGTTTAGACAGTGCTTGGTGACATGCCTAGCAGGTCAGTGTATTTGCCTTAGTGTGATGTTATGTCCAGATATTTGTCAGATGTACTGTTATCTGTCCACCATATGTGTTGTGTATTTCTGACAAAGCAGTGGGCTGCTGTGAAGATGTATGTCACTAACTAGTGGGAAGTATGTGGCTTGGGACCTCTGCTCCCCCAGTTAATATGTGTTAGCACAGACAGGAGGGTGTGAATGCATCAACTGTCTGAGCTTATCTAGTCCAGTATGTATGATATATCCCCATTTTCATGGCTTTAAACATCCCCTTTGTAAAGCTTGTTCCACGTTTCTTGCACTAAGGAGTTCTGTGTATACCGCCTGACTGACCAGATTGTTTCAGACTGTCCATGTTTATTGCTCAAATTTCTTCTGTATTCCACAGGATCATTACTGTGATTTGTGTGGTACTTCACTATAATGATTTTATGATGTTTGTCACTAACTGATGGCATACATGTCAGTTTCAGAAGAGCCTTCCATCACAATATGTATGTTGACACAACCTGTATCACTGTAACAACATTCTACATTTATAACTGCAATACATACATTACGTTCACTTGCATGAAGAGGTTGAGAGTTATGGTGCTGAGGTACGACTCCACTACATGTCATGAGCATATGTTTTATATATATATATATGTATATATATATATATATATATATATATATATATATATGCGTGTGTGTGTGTGTGTGTGTGTGTGTGTGTGTGTAGATATATATATATATATATATATATATATATATATATATATATATATATATATATATATATATATATGTATATGTATATATATATATATATATATATATATATATATATATATATATATATATATATATATATATATATATACATATATAATACACATGTATTTCATTTCCTGTACATAACATGCTTCAATGTGCTGTCATTACAGTTGCAAGGGGTGTGAGTATACTGTATGGGACACCTGGGTATACATGGGTAGTACCACAGTCTTTTCTCTTTGGATTTGTTTCATACATGGGTAGTATCCCAGGTTATATGCATTCACACTTGCATGTTACACCAGCTAAAGTGCACTGGTTGACAGAAATAGTTTTAACACATATTGTATCATTGTTAGTACTTTTAACAGTGCTTTTTCAAGTAAGAGTAGATTGCAGATTGTAGTATTGGAACCATATACCCCTGCATGCAAAGCTGGACTCTGAGTACTGAGTATCTTGTTCTTGGTGTTTGACCTGTATGTTTATATGTATCTCCTACTGGATATTGATCTGATATGTTGATATGAACTGTAGACTACTATGTTTTCTGGACATGTCATTGAGGACTGCTGTCATATAGTAATGGCATACCTTTCAGTTTCAGATGTGTATCTTGCAAAACATTCATCCTTATGCTTAACTTGTTGGCTATCTACTTACTGTCTGTCCTATGTACAGATGTGCAGATATTATGTATTGCTACAACCATACCATTATGTAGGTGCCCACATTGTATTGTACTGTGGGCCTGGACACTGCTGCTAGTTCCGACATATGGGACATTCCTTAATGTGGGCCTTGCCCTATTTCCTTGCCTGTGTGAGGGACATTACAGAGGCAGTGGCTTACAGATTCACATACAGCGGGTGGCAATACATCACATGACAGGACATGTGGAGACAGCCAACCAACATGGCGGACATATCCCCAGATTTGTGAGCAGATTCTATGTCATCAGTGTTGTTATACACATGGTGGATTGATAGATTGACACGGTTTGTGTGGACATGCATTTAGTGTGTGACGTCACTACTCACAGTGATATGTCTCTGACATACCTCTCCACTGGCTCGCTTTCCACAGACTGACCACAAGTCTGCCTGTTATGTTTTGTGTGTTCAACAGACAGTTGATGTCCTTGGTAACTCAGTTGTGGACTTTGGGGGATGCAGTCAGTAAATACTCACATCTATGGGTATTTCCTATTTCATGCAATCTGAATTGGCTACAGCCCCAGTTCAAGCTGTTAGACAGCAAACCCAAAGCAGGACACTGTCATCACCCTGTTTCACTGTGTGGGTAGTGCTGTTGAGCAGTGCTGTTACTGTGCCAAACTAACATGACCAAATTGTACAAAAAGAGAGTTCAACCCTGGTCTCATAACACCTTCACACATTTCCTCACATGCATTTTGAAAACTTGATGTATTGTTGTCCAGACTTTACCCAGAACTGGCTGTTGTGTGCTGTGAGGAACAGCTGCCATCGTCAAATCACGCCCTATACCCAAGACATGTGGAGTCCATGGAAGACTGTTGTCACATGTAGTACACAACAAGTACTTGCCAGAGATGTCTGATACCCCTTCACTGCTGCTGTATGGCTCCTAACAGCCTCCCTGGACATTTCTGTGATGATTTTCCCAACATATGTATAGGGATGTCGACTTCATCAAACTGTCACTGTTGCACCATCTCTTGTACACCTTTTGATGACTATCTGCACTGTGTTCCATGGCATATGCAATGCTGTGTGTATGTGTCCATAGTGTTCAATCCCTTTGCAGCATGTTAGGCTGTATGCAAACCATGGTTTTTGCTGTAGCAGAAAACTGTGGGTCAGCGTTGGGATAATCCTGGTATGTGAGCTGACTGTTATATGCAGGTACTGCAGGAGTCCATGATTGACGGCAGGTGTGTATCCAATGTGATCAACTGCTGTGGTTGTATCACATGCTGATATACCCTATTATGAGCTTCCTCCTGTCCACACATATGCATCTAGCTTCTTGGACTGTTTCTACTCCTCATACATGTTCCCCTAACAGAGTTGCATGTTTCTCATTTGCATTGTACAGATTATAGGTCACATGATGGGTTGCATGGCTTTGGTCTTGTGTATTGTGCTCACATTGTCATATCTCACACATACCTGGCATTGTGATATGTGTGTTCACCCTTTATATGCACTGTCTCACAGTACTGTATACAACATGTCCCTACTATTGGCACTCTGCCCCCACCCTACTATTGGCACTCTGCCCCCACATTTTGGCAATCATTATCCAGATGTCCTGCAATAACAGGTTTGTGAGTTATGCTACTGATATGTGACATCTCATGCAAATAGGCCCCTGTGATATCATGCAGTGAACACAGCCACAGGTGATCTTGCAGATACATGCAATTTGCTGACTATAACAGTTCAGTGTGTGGCTACATGCATGACCTTAAAATGTCTGGGGTACTGGTAAGCCACAACAGGAAGATCTCATACTTACCGGCCTCAAGCTGCTGTGCTTCATGTTGACAAGAGGTACCTAGGTAATGTGAGGGAGAGGTGTTGTCAGCAGCTTCACAATAGCTATCGGTCCAGGAGCAATGCTACATGTATGCACAGGAACAGTCTACACTATGATATTACACTATTTGCTATTCTTCACCTGAAATGGGCACATGTGTGCATTACTAAACCCCACCCAGTGCTCTATTTTTCAATATCTGCATCTAAAGGCTGCTACTACACAGTTGAAATGTAAGCTCAGTACACTGATGTGGACTTCTGCCTTACATGGACGCTCCTCGCCAGTTTCCTGGGTGGCACCCACCTCCATGACAGCTACATCTTGTAGTGGTTGTTCTCTGTGGGCCATCCCAAGGTTGGCAAGGAGCTCCTCCATTGCTGTAAGTGGGGCCTCTTTGGCTGGCAGTAGCAGAATGGTCCCTCACCACCACAGCAGACTGTTGCCATGCACACCGAATCAGGTCAGTTGCTCTGTGCCTGACCTGTTCGTATGTGCGGCCATGGTTCCCCAAGGTGTTCACTCTCTGTGTGAGGTCTTCACAGAGGGCTGTCCTCTCCCACTGATGTTGGCAACCCAGACTGAAGAGGATGTGGTAGTGTTCCAGGATGGCCTCAGTTATGGCTGCTGTCTCCTGGACATCATAGGCTGGAAGCCTCTGCATCACACCTGAAAGACATAAACAGGGAAAAACACATCACAGGACACAAGACATTGTCCATAGTTCTTTACAGAGACAGCTCACTAGTAATGAGTATCAGTAGCTACAACATTACATCAAATAACATTCCAGTACCTAGCAGAATTGTATGGACATGCATAGCATTATGTGGAAGTAGGCAGTTTGCACCTGATTAATGGTGAGGGTAGAGGTGCATGTGGTGTGCATATCGTTCTATACTGATGTTGAGCCAGGGGGGTGATGTTTGTCCTAAACATGTCTGAAGCTGGTCATCTTTAGCTATGGTGTGTGTGTATGTGCTGTGGCTGACCTCCATTACAGGGTGGGTTGGACAGTTGCCTGTGATACCACAGACATAGGTTCATAGGTTTAGGTTCATAGGTTCATACTAGGCTATCTGCCCTGGGGCATTTATAAGCCTAGCCCGATTGTGTTTGGCTTACGCCACCCCTTGATTTGAGTATACTGTGCCCTTTTTAAAGTTTAGTTTACTGTGCCTCTGTCTAATAGTGACACGGAAGTAATCCCCGAGACAAACCTACGATCCCCCATCCACTCATCAAGATTCTTCTTGAAGAGAGTCAGTGAGGTGCTCTGCCTAACATGAACTGGAATTCTATTCCAGAGCGAAGGGAGCCTCTGGGTTATGAATCTGTACCTCCAGCATGTTCTATTTATTTCTGTGCTGAGGTTCAAGTCCCTCGAGGGATTTAGATTTACTGAGGTGGAGCATGTCCATTAATTCTGGGTTGGACATAGCTTTATATGTCAGGTATAGATCGCCTCAAAGTAGGCGGTATGCAACTGAGTAGAGCTGGAGTTTTTAACCGAGCAGCATATGGCATCTGTTTGAGTCCCTTGATCCTCCTGGTGAGGTACTTTTGGGGTCTTTCTAATTGCTGCAGGTGTCGGGTAAGGTACATCCCAAAGGGGCATTGTATTCTATGATGGGCCTGATGAGGGATGAATAAAGGGCACAATTACCTCTCTTGATCTAGATGTGAATCCTTTCATGATGAGGTGGGCTATGTAGAAGGTCTTTCTAACCACTTTGGCAATGTGGTTGTCAAAGGAGAGATTGCTATCAACTTGGGTCCCCAGATCCCTAATTACTTTCTCTGTACTTAATGGGTTACCACCTATGTGGTAATTTGGCACATTGTTTTTGCCAAAGGGTATGACTATACACTTTTGGCATTTAGCTTTAGACCATGGCTCTGGCACCAGTTATCTGTCTCTGCGAGACCTTTTTGAAGGATGTTTGTGTCAGCTGGAGAGTCAATTATGGTGCCCAGTTTGCAGTCATCTGCGAACTTGGTGAGCCATAGTCCTCCCACATTGGCCTGTACCTCAGAAAAGTAAATACCGAACAAGAGAGGTCCCAGGACAGAACCTTGTGGGATGCCACTTGTGACCGGTTTTGAGTCTGACATGGCCCCAGCAACTCTGACTCTGTGGGTTCTGTCTTTGAGCCAGTTTGCAACCCATCTTGTGACATAGGGGTTTATATTTAGGCTGGATAGCTTATCTATGATGCCCGAGTGGGGTATTGTGTCAAATGCCTTTACGAGTTCCAGATAGGCTGTGTGGACTACCTTCCCTTCATCTATGGCCTTGGTGACTGTTTCGAAGAAGTCGACCATATGTGGGTATGGCCTTCTGATTGCCCTCAGTGGATGTGTCCAATTTGTACTCATACTCAGCATTACATTAATGCACCTGTGACCTACTATGCTCAGTCAGACACAGGCTGACATGCTGCCCAGATGGTGACTGCTACTACACATGTGGTGGTGGAATGAAGAGGTACAGGGGAGTATGCAGAGAAAGGTGTTGGCAAAGGAGAAGTGGGATTGACAGACAGATGTAGAGAGTAGACATGAGTATAAAGAGATGGGGTGCATGGCAAAGAGAGTGTTGGACATGGCTCTGGATGTGGAGTCTGACATACAGATGTGGAGTCTGGGGTTGTATGTAATGTTGGACAGCATGGATGGTGTATAGGGCCTGTAGCTATTGGCTAGACAGAGGATCATAGCAGCACAAACGCATGATAAAGGAATATGGGTGAAACATACAAGCTAGGAGTGTGTATAGAACATAGGGAAACATCACTTTGATGGCCTGTTCCATGAGGAAAATGGGGGAGGGAGGGAAGGTTGTCTGAGGTGGGTATGGTTAATCAGGAGGTGCAACAGATTATCAAGGATAATGTAAGGATAGCTATAAGTGGGTTTAACAGTGGAAAGGCTGTTGTTCCAGGTGACATACCTGTGGATGCCTGGAGGTGTTTCTGAGACCTGGCAGTGGCATTTTTAACTGGATTATTTTACTGTAATCTTGGAAAGTGAGAGGATGTCTGAGATGTTGGTGAATATGTATGGGTACTGCTTATCTGAATAAGGGTGGTTTGCAGAGCTGTAGTAACAAGTGAGGGATAACATTGATCAGTCACAGGATGAGGTAATGGTAAAGGGTGGTTTCAACTAGGTTGAGAACATGGTGATGATAGATGATTTGCAGTATGGTTTCATGCCAGGTAAGAGCAGTACAGATGGAAATGTTGATCCGCAAGTGTTGATGGAGCTCTGCACTGTGGCTGAGATACAGCTGCATTGTGTCTATGTGCACTTACAGAGAGTATATGACATGCTGCCTGGAGAGTAGTTTTGGTATTGTATGTGGAGGTCAGGGGTGCTAAATGAGTCTGTCAGACACCACAGGATATGTAGGAGGCTAGTGTGACAGCAGTGATTTCTGGTTTTGACATGACAGGTGGATTTAAGGTGGAGGTGGGAGTACATCAGGGGTCAGCTGTGTGCCCTTTCACATTTGCAGTGGTGAGGGACAGGTTGACAGACATGGTCATACAGAGGCCACTGTTGACTGTGCAGTTTGCAGATGACATTCTCATCTGTAGTGAAATTAGGGGACAGGTTGGGGAGACCCTGGGGAGGTGGGGTATGTTGTAGAGTGGGGGGAATTGATGGTCAGCAGGACTAACTAAGAATACATGTGTGTGACTGGCTTGGGGATAGAAGAATGGTGACAATGCAGGGAGTACAGTTTGGAAAGTGGATAGGTCTAACTACTTGGGAACACCAGTTCAGAGTCATGGGCAGTGTGGGAGAGTGGTGTATGAGAGAGTAGAGGCAGGTTGTGTGCGGTGGGGGAGGGAAGTCAGGAGTTATTTGTGACAGACAAGTACCATTAAGAGTGATATGTAAAGTCTACAGGAGGGTAGTGTGACTGGCTACATTATATTGGTTGCAGACAGTGGGATTGTACAGACAGGCAGGATCCAGGGTTGGACACAGCACAGTGTGGGATGTTCACATTTGCACTGTGTATGACGGGGGGATAGGATTAGACCTACACCAGCTACTTTCTCTGTTTATAACAGCAATATCTCCATCCCGGACCTGTGTTTAGGCCTCTGTCCATGAGTATGTCAAACTGTGTTCATATATCATGCAGTCAGAGGCATAGAGATGTGGTATATCATTACTTAGTGATGTAATTCATAATATCATCCCAGTTAGGTATCAGACTGCAAGACATTTTATGTGTAAGAGGCCTTATATATGATGACAAGGCCTGGACATTCTTTGGGAGTGTGTACAGTTGGGAGTGCTTTGTATTTCTGGCTATTGTTGACAGGCTGTCAGGATTGTGTAGCAGCGTATTGTGAATATGTTATTTCTTGGGGGGGTAGATGTAACTATTATGTTTCCATTTCTATCTGCCTTTGCATGCTGATCCAGTTTTTGGTGCTCTATCAAGTGTTACATTTTTGTAGGGTAAGACTGTGACATGCCCTATAACACAGTGAGGCATCATACTACACTGTGTATTGGGCTATTATATGTAGGTGTAGTGTATGAGTATCAAAAATGCTGACAGTTTCGTTCACACACTCCTTATATTGTACGCACTTTCACACTGGTGTCTGTTTCTCAGTTCTGTAACATCCCTAGAGTGCCTGGTATATTTGCAGTTACATGTGTATTCCCCCATAGCACGATTATGTTTTTGTTGTGTCTCTCTGCCTGTAGTTTGGATATTGCTTGGTGACATGGCTAGCAGTTCAGTGCATTTTCCCTAATGTGATGTTATGTCCAGATATTTGGCAGATATGCAGTGTTGCCTGGCCCCCATAAGCATTGTGTATGTCTGACACATTAGTGGGGGATGTGAAGATTTACATGACTAACTCCTAAGAAGTCACTGGGTTTTGAACTTGTGCTATTCCACTCAATAAATGTTGGAACAGACAGGAGGGTGTTACTGCATCAAATGTGTCAGCTAATCTACACCAGTATTTCAGATATTTCCACATTTTCATGGCTCCCCCCCTTTGCCAGGCTTGCTTATGCTTTCTTGCACTAAGCTGTTCTGAGCATATCCGCCACTGGACAGATTGTTCCAGACTGTCCAAGTTTATTGCCCATATTTCTGGTCTGTTGAACAGTATCATTTTATTATTTCCTGTGGTGAATCACTGTGATCATGTGGGGATGTCTGTCAGCATATGATGACATACATTACAGTTTCATAATTGACATCCTTCTGAACATTGCTGGCACACACCTTGTTCCTGTAGCAACATTCTACATTTATACCTGCAGAATATACATTGTGTCCCTAGTGTTGGTCCATTGCCCTCTCTCCCCATTTTGCAGCCTTTGTCCAGATCTCTTGCACTTAGGGGTGGGGAGGTATGGTGCTGAGTATAACTGCCATACATGTTATGCAGACACACACACACACACACACACACACACACACACACACACACACACACACACATATATATGTGTGTGTGTGCATCTGTATATGTATGTATGTATGTATGTGTGTGTGTGTGTGTATATATGTATATATATATATATATATATGTATATATATATATATATATATAGAGAGAGAGAGAAAGATATTTATATATATATATATATATATATATATTTTTAACTATATATATATATATGTACCTAAATATATATATATATATATATATGTACCTAGATATATATTTATATATATCTATATATTATGCTATTATATATTTATCCTTGTATAGCTATATATATATATATATATATATATATATATATATATATATATTTTTTTTTTTTTAATATATGACAATTGATATAGCAGTATATTTCTTGTTTGATATCTACACATTATATTATTTTATGATATATATGTACATATTCTATATGTGTAATTTCATTTGTAAAGCTACATATATCTGATGTATACACTTTTCATATGCATCTATCACCATACACATCTATATCTGTATATTTATATATTATAAACATGCTGGTTCCACAGTGTTTGATCCATAGTATTCTGTACCTGTATTGAATGATATATTTAAAAAAAAAAAAAAACGTTCAGTAGTGCAGCTCTGATGGAGTAGTGGTACATTGCACTGAGTATGGTGTAGTGAGTTCAAGACTGGGCAATGCTGATTATTTTGTTGCTGGGCAGAACAAGGTCTGTTGAATACAGAGTGATTTAGGCACTTTTAAGCAGTTGTAAGTGGGTTTGCGTGGGTTTGTGTGGCGGTAAGCAATGCTAACTTCCGGTTAAATATGCTTATAGACAGCCTTAAAAGTGCTTAATCTGTGTAGGCATTGCTTAGCGCCATGCAAACAGGCTTAATCCTGCTTACTACTGCTTAAAAGAGCTTACTCCCGCTTACCACCACTCAATTTCTTTAAAAGAAAAGAAAAGAAAAAAGGGGTGATAGGAAAGTAGTGAAAAAGGAGGCACAAAGTGGGAAACACAATAGGGAAAGTAGCTAGGGATGTGCAAGATGGGTGTAAGGAAGGTCCATAGCTGTCCATTTCTTCTACAGCAACAGCTGTGCATATATACTGAATTTGTAGGTATATTTGGACACTCACACCTCTGAGAGAGGGGTGAGGGCAACAATAATGTGTTGTGAAGCCAGTTAGACCAGATTACATGTGTCCAGTGGACACGTGTGCAAAATGGACAGCTATGTATGAGGCAAATTTTTTGGGGGGAACAGATTGCTCTTTTTTTTTTTAAGGTGAGAGTGGGATGTTGGAGAAGGATAGTAGGTATATTTGGGGAGGTAGGTTGGGTAGGAAGACAGACAAGAAAGCATACAGGGGTGGTATTTGACACATGTGGGGGTAAAAACCTTGGACGAGGAGAGGTGTTTGGAAATCAGAAGCCCATGAGCCCCCAAATGGAAACAGTGGGACTGAGGTCCCCACCCATGGGCAGTCACCACTGCACCTTCATGGCTCAGAAGGTGGCTGTGCTGGGGGCAGAGCAGGACGGGCAGGCTGACCCTCTAATTGCACCACATGGCCCTCAAGCTGGCATAGCAGAGCTCCAAACTCCTTTTGGAGCTCACTACGCACCAAACCCCGGACCTGGCTTTGGGTGACAGGATCCTGTCCATGCCCACTCCTGGGGGAGATGAGCCCCATCCCCTGAGGTGGTTCCGCCTGAAGGTGGTGCAGGACCAGTGGATCAGGAAGTCCCAGGGTGGGTCCCAGATATGCTGGGGCCCGGTGCCACAGCCAGATGAGGTGGGAGAGGTGGGTCCGCTGGGACAGGCCTTCCCAAATGTGCCATGGTGTTACAGTTTTAGAACATATGTGGGTTAGTAATAGTCAACACAATCCAGGATGAGTTATAACAGCATGCATAGATATTCCCATTAACCCAAAACAACATATTTGGTACAGTTGCATAGCAAAGAGAACACATGCATATATGGAACCACAGTGGCCATTACAATGGCATGCAGGTTACATTGATAGTAACAGGCCACCAATGATAGTATTTCATCACGGAGCATTAATAGAAATACATTTCAATATTTGTTGAACAACAGGACATATGTTAGTAGGCTTGGTGTAAACATACCCATTGATGTGTGTGTTTAGATTATTGTTGCAGATATGGTGGAGGAGAGAGAGAGAGATGTCAATTAACAACTTGTATATCCTTGCAGTACTCACAACTTTAATGATCATTGCTCTAATCATTACTCTACAGGTATTATTACAATACCCTATGGCCTTGGTTTGGGCAGTGGTATGTTTGTACACAGTGTATACTTCAACTGTCTTATAGCTAAATTCTACTTCTCCTACCTAGTAGACCTGTGGAGGGAATATTTGTTAACACTGCCACACTGTTTCTACACATATTCTCAGATTCCTAGTTAAAATTATACACATACCTCTCAATCTCTTAATGCACAACATCTGGACAAAGCTTGACAACATGGGGGTACAAATAGGGACATATTTTGAATATTGCTCTTATAAACTTTTAGACAGTTTCTAGAGTACCAGGATTTGTTTTAATATACATTTTCTGAAGGATTTGAAGTCTGACACTCAAATGTATGTCATTATTTGGTGACTACAATCCTGAGATTATCCCAGTGATTTGCCAGGAAAAAAGAGGAACGGGCCAAAAATATGAGCCAAATATCTAGACATTCTGGGAAAAATCTGTACAATTGAGGCTACAACCTTTGTTCTATCAGGCTGATGACATTTTATTGGATGAATGGAGCAAAATCCAACAGAATACATCCATGGAATTTGTGGAGACATTAACAGGCTATTATGAACAGACAATTGACAATGGGATTAAGGTAGTGGAAGATCTTTGTCTTGAAATTAAAAAAATTGAATCCTTGCCTAGTTATAGGGAAGGATTGGATATACTGAGTTCTGACTTAGTATCTTTAGAACAACAACTAAAGGATAGGAAAATGAAAAAATTCCAATGAGATGTAGGTGATTACCAAAAAGATCAGCCTTTCATGCTATACAAAAACCCTTTGGTAGGGAGAAATCTGAATAAAACATTACCAGCGAAACTAAGAGACCTAAATCTATCCTTAAGAAAACACATAACACTGTTAGTTTTACTTCTGGGGTAGACTCTTCCTCTGCTACTGATGTAGATGGCAACCCCTTTCTACAGTCACCAACACCGAAAAGATGGAGTACTAGTCACCCTTTAGGGTTAGGTCCAGAAGAGGGGGGAGGAAACACAGGTAATCCAAATACTTTGGAGGAGATACTCAAGGTGATGACCAAATGTTGAGTGAATTCAACAATGTACATAACATATCTTCTGTGGAGCTTTCTCAGGCCCAGATTTCTGTACTCAATAAAGGTCTAAGTTATGTTCCTGGATTTTTTGTGACTGAGGATTCATTTGCATCTGATGTTATTGCTTTTTGTAGATTGATTAATCTTAAATTACATCTTGATTCCAATACTGATGGTACAAAGGCTAGATACTTAAAATGTCATCAATCCAGATTTATGCCCCCGATATCTAGTCACGTGTCTCTGTTCCAATCCTCCGTCCTTAAAGATCTGCATTATAATTTTCATGGGTATGACATTTTTCATCATAATATCTCAAAGATTGAACAATCAGCTTTGGAGGATTTGAAAAATAACAAAGATCTGGTCATATTATCAGCTGATAAAGGGGGAGCGGTAGTAGTTATGAATTGGGACAGCTACTATCAGGAGGTGCAGAGACAGCTTGGGGATGCCAGGCATTACATGCCCATGCCCCTTGATCCAAGCAGTAAATTTAAAGTTGAAATTGATAGGTTCTTATTTCAGGCACAACAGGAGGGTATTATTACACAGTCTGATGTATATCATCTCACGGTCAAGGATCCTAGATCACAACATATCTATTTCTTACCAAAGATACACAAGGATCCTCCTTGTCCGCCAGGGAGATCAATTGTTTCAGGGAGGAGGAGTTTAACTGAGCCCTTGTCTGAATTTCTCACTCTTTATCTCAAACCTCTCCTGGTTTACATTAGATCACGTATCCAGGATACCACCCAATTTCTAGATATTGTCTCCAATACTCAGTTGGAGCCAGGTTGGCTTCTCTGCACATTAGATGTGACTGCCCTACATACCAATATTCTACATTGAGCGAGGCTACTGGCCCATCAATATTGATTGGATCAAATTGCTTTATATCCACCAGGCTTTAACACTCTCTTAGTATGTATGACTGAACATGTCCTCACAAAAAATGTGTTTTATTTCCATGGACAATGTTATTGGCAGTCACAGGGTATGGCAATGGGGGCATCCTTTGCCCTGATATATGCAGATTTGTTTATGGCCTACCTGGAGACCGAACTGATGTATAATCCCAATCATGACATCTATTTGAGGGAAATAAATATTTGGAGATGATACCTGGATGATTGTTGGTTGGTATGGATGGCGGATGTGGCCTACCTTTTGGAGTTTGTGGAATATCTTAATCAAAATAAATAGGGAATTGAATTCAAGGTAAATTTTGATTTGAAGCAAATCACCTTTCTGGATGTAACCATCACCAGAAATGAAGATAACACTTTGAGTACACAAATATGTAGGAAATATCCCCAGTATAATTCTTTACTCCATGCTAGTAGCCTCCATCCACCTCATGTGATACGTAACATCCCTAAATCTCAATTTTTGAGAATAAAACCTATTTGTTCTGATAATAATACCTTCCATAAATATAAGTTTGATTTAGCCAATCAATTTTGTAATAGGGAGTATAAAGTGGGCAATATTGCCATGGCTAGTAATTGGGCATATACACAAGCTAGGGAAGATCTTTTACAATACAAAAATAAGGATAAGACATCAGAGGATCAAGGTGTTTTGAGAATGGTTACCACATATGGATGCAACACCAAATCCTTCATGAACTTTATCCAGAAACATTGGAATATTTTGTTGTCAGACCCAAAATCAGCATCTAAGGTAGGTCATAGATGCTTCTTCTCCTTCAGATGGGAAAAAACATTTAGGCTCAATTTTGAGCCATTATAAACATACTTCTCAGTTCCCAGCTGGACATACACAACATACATTAATGGGTGATAAATTATGTGGTACTTATCCATGTGGTCATTGCACACACTGTGCTAGAGTTTTCAAAATCAAGGAATTTACCAGTCCCAATACTGATAGAGTTTTTGACATAAGGTTTCTGGCCAATTGTGGTTCAGATTGGGTGGTGTATCTGGCCTCTATCCCTGTTCAGTCTTTTATGTGGGTCAGACATCTAGACCATTATGCATTAGGATTTCGGAACATATGAGTGACATAAGGAATCACAAACTTTCTAATGCACTTTACAAACATACACTTAAGCACTCCTCTGCTTCTTTCTACTTTACAGTCATTGATAAAGTTACAGGGGATAGGTCCCTTAAAAGTGGTTGGCACACAATTTTAAATTATAAAGAAAGAAAATGGATAATCAAATTGAGTGGTCTTTTTAGCCCTGATTTGAATGAACATCTTAAAATACATTTTCAATATGAATCCATTAAGCATTAATGATTAGATTGGCATGTCTTTAATATAAATACATCCTTAATAGGAATCCATTAAGTATTAATGATTTGATTGGCATGTCTTCAATATGCTATATATATACTGCTGCTCTGATGTGATCTCTTCTTTTTTTCATTTTGGTTTATGCACTGAAGAAGGCTAACATGGCCGAAACAGGTTTGCTTGTTATTTACAGGGCACTTTTGTGCTTGACTTGGGGTGTTTGACACTCCTAGTTGCTTGGACATGTTTATTTAATAAATTTATATATTTTTGGCAACTTCCATTGGTGCTGGACCAATTTCTTGCTTTTAGTAATAGTCAACACAATCCAGGATTAGTTATAACCGCATGCATAGATATTCCCATTAACCCAAAACAATAGATTTGGTACATTTGCATAGCAAACAGAATGCATGCATATATGGAACCACAGTGGCCATTACAATGGCATGCAGGGTACATTGATAGCAACAGGCCAGCAATGATAGTATTTCAACATGTAACATTAATAGAAACGCATTTCAATATTTGTTGAACAATAGGACATATGTCCCAACAGTAGATTTGGTGTAAACATACCCATTGATGTGTGTTTAGATTATTGTTGCAGATGGGGGGAGAGAGATATGCCAATTAACAACTTGTATATCATTGCAGTACTCACAACTTAAATGATCATTGCTCTAATCAGCACTCTACAGGTATTATTACAATATCCTATGGCCTTGGTTTGGGCAGTGGTATGTTTGCACACAGTGTATACTTCAACTGTCTTATAGCTAAATTCTACTTCTCCTACCTGGTAGACCTGTGGAGGGAATGGTTGTTAACACTACCTGACTGTTTCTACACAATTTCCTAGATTCCTAGTTAAAATTATACACATACCTCTCAATCTCTTAATGCACAACAACTGGACAAAGCTTGACAACATGGGGGTACAAATAGGGACATATTTTGAATATTGCTCTTATAAACTTTTAGACAGTTGCTAGAGTAACAGGATTCATTTTAATATACATTTTCTGAAGGATTTGAAGTCTGACACTCAAATGTAGGTCATTATTTGGTGACTACAATCCTGAGATCATCCCAATGATTTGCCAGGAAAAAAGAACAGGCCAAACATATGAGCCAAATATCTGGACATGCTGGGAAAATCTGTACAATGGAGAGGTATGATTATGCATACAGCTTACTACCACTCCCAGGATTTGAACCATGGCTGTGTCTGCTAAAAATACAACAGCTTCTGTTTTATCAGAGTGAGCTATTTAGAAACTACTGTGTGTTCTGTCAGTGTTTTCTGTCTAAGTCTCTCTTGGTTGTACAATCTGACCTTGTAATTGCAACAGTCTTATACAGACATTCCTAGACATATTTTTATGTAGCACAGTGTGAGAAACAGTGGTCAACATAACAGTACTATTCTGATATCAGATCTTGGTGAATGCTACATGTCAGGCCATACAATACCAGAGTAAACACAACCAGTCCAGAATTTAAAACTTTATTGCCAGGCAGTTACAGTTTTCTTATCAGAAAGAGCTGTGGGGGGAATGTTTGTTAACACTACCTGATTGTTTCTACACATATTCCCAGATTTCTAGTTAAAATTATACACATACCTTTCAATCTCTTAATGCACAAACTCTGGACAAAGCTTGACAACATGGGGGTACAAATAGGGACATATTTTGAATATTGCTCTTATAAACTTAGAGAGCTGCTAGAGTAACAGGATTTGTTTTAATATACATTTTCTGAAGGATTAAAAGTCTGAAACTCAAATGTATGTCATTATTTAGTGACTACAGTTCTGAGATCATCCCAGTGATTTGCCAGGGAGAAAGAGGAACAGGCCAAAGATATGAGCCAAATATCTGGACATTCTGTGAAAATTTGTACAGTTGAGAGGTATGATTATACATACAGCTTACTACCACTCCCAGGATTCAAACCATGGCTGCACGTGTGCTAAAAATACAACAAGTTGCATTGCATCAGAGTGAGCTATTTAGAAACTGCTGCATGCACCTTCAGTGTTTCTGTCTAAGTCTCCCTTGGTTGTACAATCTGACCTCGTACTACAGTCTTATACAGACATTCCTAGACATATTTTTTATGTAGCACAGTGTGGGTAACAGTGGTTAACACAATATTACTATTTAGAGAATGCAACACTAAATGCCATACAATACCAGAGTAAACACAACCAGTCCAGGATTTAGAACTTTATTGCCAGGCAGTTGCGGTTTTATTTAAATATCACCTATATGGGATTATTACTGTCATATTGTCTGGTTTATTCAGTACAATCCATACACAGTTTTTATACTACCAAGTGACTTTCTACTACTTTATATTTATTTGGTATAACTACTACAAGCAGGATTGTTACTCACCAGCCTCGCAATGCAGTCTTTGCAACCTACTGGCATGGGCTTCCTGATTCACAATCTGCTCAGCTGCAGCTGTAAAGGGAATAGAGAAATATTTAGGCATACTTATCCATCACATACACAGGCTGGACTTTGGTAAACAGTTATTGATATGAATACTTACACACTGCTGGGACATCACCTCTCTGCCTTGCTTCTTGGACCCACTCATCCAAGAGCTCCCTCTTCCTCCGCTTCAAGTCGGCATAGTGGTGCTGGACCTGCTCACCAGTCTGAAGGATACCAGTGGCACTGGTGAGATCACGGGTGAGATGGTCCCAGGCTTCTACTTTATATTGGGAGTGCTGGTACTGGCCCTGCAGCAGTCTCTAATCATGTTTTTTTACTAGGAGTCCTACCATGGCCTTGGACTCCTGTATGCCCCAGCGTTGCACCAAGAAGTGCATGCCCTCGCCAACACCTGCCATACTGCCTACAGTGGGAAGCTGCAACCAGTTACGAACTGTATTCCTGCCTGTGGGGTTTAAATACAGACAATGTCCCGCCCTTTGCTGTGATTGGATGGTTTTAAATATGCTGAGCTAAGCTAAGGTATGGGCAAAACTGCTTAGCTAAGGTTGGCAGTGTTTAAAGGGGCAGGTTTAGCACTGCTTACCAGTGGGCAAATCCACTTAGCTGGGCTACTCATTGCTTAGCAGTCATATTTACACAATGCTTACACCTGGTAAGCAGAGATGTGCAATGCTTAACATTGCTTATTTTTTTATTTTATAGACATGTCTTGTCCTGAGAGGTATTTCCACCTACTGTCTGTGAAGCCATAGCACCCATGCCTCCATAATGTCCTCCACACAGGCAAGAAAAAGTGGCAAGGCCCACATGAAGGGCTTAGTTATAGCACTGTGTTGCTATGGCAATGGCTAATGGAAAGACAACACGGCCACTCTGGATGCAAGTAGCAAGTGGGAGACACTGGTTGGTGCACAGGCCATCACCTGCTCATGTGCATTACCTACAAAAGGCAAGCTGCTGCCTATGCAGCACAGGTTTGACCCATCTACACAAAGACAGACTGTGACTACACAAACAACCATTTGCAGTACTCTAAGGAAATTTGTCAGCACTATAACATGTATGTCAATCATGTAAGCTTGTAATGGAATGCAGAAGGGGGTGCAATAATGTCAAATAGGACATTAAACACTAGGTCACGACAAGACCTGCTGGAATCATACGCTGCTGTCCAGCTGGGATGTTGCAAATATTCATATGTCATCTGTGAATGCTACTATGATACATATGTCCGCCTTACAAATGTAAGAGACTTATATTGGGTATGTGCATAGTACAAAGGCAAAACATAGAAGTCTCCATAAGCCTGACCCATAGCCATAGGACCATTTCTGGCTGCATCCTACATGAACACAGGCATGGGCTGTCAGATCCATTCTGCACTGTAGTCAGGTTTTGGCTGACTACAGTGCAAGCATGGGCTCTCAGATCCATTCTCACTGTAGTCAGCCAAAGCCTGAGCACCGCTGTCATCCCATCTGCACAGAGGACAGCCACTGTCAACCCTATACACAAAGACGGAGAAATCCACTGACCAAGCCAATCATATGCAAATCAGCCTAACTAACCTGCTCTGCAAGGACATGGAAGGCAATATCAAGGACATTATGAACAGGGACATTGGCAACATCAAAATGCCTGAGCCAAGACAGCATGGTATAGTCAAAGGGAGATCAGACCTGTTAAATCTGGTCGACCTCTCTGAAGTGGTCAACAAACACAAGGACGAGGGGAATATGGTGACCAATGCCTATCTTCACCTAGCCCAATTCTCTGACAATAATCCCCATGCAGCCAGGATACATATGCCTACACAGCTAGGTATCAACCTGTATGTTACCTGATGGGTATCTAACTGGCCCAATGATAGTACAGACTTAGTCAAAGTAGTGGAACCCACCTCTAGTAGTACAATCTTCCAAAGCAGTGTACTCCAAGGATCAGTCTGGGGGCCACTACTGTTTGAGATATACATATCTGAGGTACAGGACAAACGCAGTGATTTGTGGTTGACCAGGTGTACAGATTCTTGCAGTCTGGCCACTGTCTTATGTTCCCTTACTGATGTAAGCATCCCTCAAGAGGCCCTCACCTAATTAATGACTGATGCAAGAAGCATTTCCGCAAACTAAATGCCAGGAGAGGAGTCATTCATCCTGCTGTGGCAGATGTAATCCACACTAATTATGAAGTAATACTGTACTGAGCATGCAATCAGGTGTGAGGCCGCTTGCGCACCAAGGCTGGTAGCAACCTGACAGTTTTCCACTGTGTGGGCACCATTGTACATAAGGCTGTCTACATGGCCTACCTCACAAATATGGGTATGTCATTCAGGAACCAGGAGGCCTCAACATCCCTGTACTCCACCCTTATCAGATGCATTACCAAGTACTTTGACATGTACCTTGCCAAGCAAATGCAGCAGTTGCAGAGACCACAGAGGTTCCTGACCAGGCAATTCCAGGGTCTGTAACACCTATCCAATACAGGTAGGCTGAAAGCCCTGTCCTTGTACTCTGTGTCATACAGACTAATCATAGGTGACCTGTGTCTGGCATACAAGGTCATTTCCAAACCAGCATTGATGGCAAACCCTACTCATGCATCATGCATGCAGGGCCCTCACCTGGTCTGTGACATGGATAGTACTTTTTGGTGGGATAGTGTAGTGTCCCACACAATATGCTGTCTGTAAAATACACTCCCTCCCCATGTCTAGCAGAGTACATGTATAGCCCTTTTGAAGAAGAAGAAGACACTAGACAACTGCATGGGAAATGGATGGGACACCCCCTGGGATCCCACGGGTGTACCAACTGGACAGGGGAAATGATTGCTGGACTGGAAGAGACATAGGCGAACTTCTGGGCCAGGCATATGAGGACATCAGGGCCAATAGCCTGGTATCATCTAAAGAGGCTATGCACCTAGTTCTTTACATGTTTCCTGTATGTACTGCAGACTGTTCTGTCATGTTGTCTGGAATGAATCTCTGTGAGTCTGAACTGTGTAGGTACTGCAGTGATGGTGTACAGCCTTGTCCCTTCATCGGTTATCATCGCATATCATTACACCTTGTCATTGTCTGTGGTCAGTATAGCAGTAAATCAGCTCTTACAGTATGTGCATATGCACTTGGTAACACTGTAATGCACACTCCAATAGCCTTGGTCTTGGCCACAATTACCATTCTGCTACTAGGCCCATCACACAGTAGGATTTGTCACCCTGTGTTTTAGGCCTTACAGTAGCAGTGAAAGAGATGGATTGCAGCAGGCAGAACTAGTGTAAGGTCTGCCCTGAAGGGCCCATAGGTGTCACAGCTGTACGAGACTGTAATAGGAGTGTGTGTGGGTGTGTGTGTGTGTGTGTGTGTGTGTGTGTGTGTGTGTGTGTGTATCAGAAAATATAATACTGCTGCAGGATATTAATTCGCATATGTTGTCTTCCCCTCACAGCTGAACACAGGAGTTAGTGTCCCTCCTCCTCACAACCTCATGTCAATGTCTTAGCAGACTCCTATGATGATGGTGGTCATAGTGAGGCACAGGTCAGGTTGTTGGTGCCTGAATCCATGACATTGTTTGGTATGCCACTTTCAACCACCATGTCCCTGCACACAGTCAGTATGCCCACACATACCCAGTCCCCAGCAGCCACAGATGATGGACAGGTTAAGGATGGTGGCATGGAACAGGATATTGTGTTGGCTATGGCGAGTGTGAGTGCAGACACCAGCTATATGCAGGGAGCGGGTAAGGTCACACACAGGCAGATGGACAGGGGTGCTTGACAGAGGCCTGCTGCCCATCAAGCCCCTGTTGCAAGTGCCACAGCAGGTGTCACCAGATGCATGTTATGGTCCATCATGGAGGCACATGCATGTATCGAATGCAACATGAGACAGATGCTTAGGGTCATGAATGCACCACTCCCTGCCATGCGTGACAACCTCCATGGCATTTGTAATGCCATACGTCATCTTTCCGATGTCGTCGATAGACAGTAGAGTGAGACATTGTCACTGCTTGACCATGCACTGTCTATGCTTGAGCACGTGGTGGGAGTAGGGCATCGGCCAGGTGGATGTAGATCAGCAACATGATCAGCTGTGAGCCCACATGGCCCTGCACATTCACAGTCCTGTAGTGGCAGCACCAACAGCACTACCGAAGGGATGGTGCTGTCCATGCAACACCGTAGCAGGCCATAGCCACGTTGTCCTGGCCAGTCCCATCAGGGACATGGATCCAGCAGACAGCAGTCACCATCAGGGAGTAGTACTGCATCTGTTCTTGGGTCTGGTGGTACCAGTGATACTCCTGGCAGAACCAGTTGCTGCATCCCTTCCAACTGTACATCCTGCCATGTATGGTCAATGACTGTCCAACATAACACTGTGTCGGGCATCCACATCACTTGATGGTGTGCAGGCAAAGACTCACACATCCTTATCACAGGCCAGTCACCACCAGACATGCACGGTTCCTCTGCACGGCCCAGTTGAACATGAACATCACCCCTCCAGACACACACACACATGATGTCAGCCATATGACCCAGCTTGGGCCTTTGGCAATCCAACACCACACCCTGTGCATGTGATGATACTTGTGCCACAACCTTGTTATCCATACCATCGATGCACAGACATGCTCATATGGGTCTGATGGACAGGATGACTATAGTGTAGTGTAGTGTAGCAATGTCATGCTGTGTAAGGTGTTGTCTACTGGCAGTAGTTATGGGTACACATCAAGGTGTATGTACCTTGTTAGCCATGATGCACTGTTGCTGTTAGTACTGCTGACTGACTGTAGTATCATGTACTGTATTTTGGTAGTGTCCCAGGTGTCTGTGTGTCTGCAGGCTGTGGGCCTGCTGACAGTAGCAATGCTGAGTAGGGCAGAGTGAAGACACAGTGACTTTGTCATAACCAAGGTACAGCTGTATATGTACACATTTACCAGGTGTGTTTACATGCAACAGTGTGTGAGGGGCAATTGTGGCAGACAGTGTGACCTTGCATACATACCCTTGACACAGCCAGCTATCCTTCATACATGTCCCCTGGATGTTCGGTAGGACCGCAGGCTCAAACATTTAGAGGGGTTACTTGAGTACTGGCACTAGGTCCGTCACAAGCTTAGCCATTACTTTAACTGCAACAGATTCAGCTATCAGCACCTGTTGCCCCTGCCATTTCTGTCACATCCACTCAATTATCATGCAGTTGATGAGAGTATGCCTGGTACTGTGTATGACAGGTTTGAGGTATGTATTCCTGACACAGGTCAGCATGTGTTAGTCTAACCTGACAATCATCAGCATGTGTGTCTAGTATTCATATGCATGCCTGGCCTATCGTGCTGGTAGTGCACACATAGTCATAGTCCTGTACATGGGGCAGCTGATAAAGGAATGAGCACAGCCCCTACTTGCACAGTCTTATGAACGATAGCACTAGGTACATAACACAGAGAGCACAGCAGTAGTGTAGTGTGGCAGTCTCTGCTACTACTATTGAAGTAGGTGACAGTTGCAGGGGTTGTTAGGATTGCAAGTGGTGGGTTCAGAGGCCCTTAACATGTTAGAGCCATCTGATACATACACACACACACACACACACACACACACACACACACACACACACACACACACGCACACACACACACACACACACACACACACACACACACACACACACACACACACACACACACCACTGCATGGGGACATTCATTGAGACACACATGCACATGCAGGTGACACTTATCAGAGTATATGACCTACCCACCTATTAATGTACAATACACAGTGATATGACCATTGCACCATGGTAGCTTGGTATTAGAAACTGTGTAACTGTGCTTGTACCATGGATGACATCTATATGGGCTGACAGTAGGTTGGCAATGGGGGAATTTACAGGGTGGAAGATGCACACAAAATGGTATAGCCATCACATACACACACTGAAGACAGCCACAGGGGCTGTGCATACAGAAACACATACGCAGTTGCCAAATGACATATTAGTAACCCTACATATCCACTTGTATGTACTATGCTATTGTATACACATAACATGCTCCACATAGATTATATGCCTGGGACATAACACACAACCCCTTACAACAGGTAGTCTTGTGAATGCCTACATGGATGGTGAGATAACCTGCCAGACATAGCAATTGGCCTAATTTAGAGCTCCTACAAACCTGCACAAGTGATAGAGTGGTGACAGACTTTGTATCAGCATGATGTGTCATTCAGGTACAATGTGTGATGTGGGCATGTGTGTCAGTATGGTAACTGTGACATATTTGGAAATGATATCACAGGTATTCTCATTGTCAGGAGACACAGATCACATATAGATTGCAAACATGTGGATATCCCATGTACATCTGTACAGATGACTGACATGGGCTGTATAATGTTACATGTTGCATGTGAAGTAGATGCCATTAACATGGTCTTTAAAGTAATGTAATGGGTAGGGGTCAACAGGCCTTAAAATGGTATAACTTACACACACAACAGACACAGGGGATATGCTTCACACACACACACACACACACTACTATAGTTGTTGGTATTGTAATTAGAACCCCTACCTATCTGATTATTTCTACTATAGTATTATGCAGTTATTGCACATACCACAGAGCTCGGAGGGCTGACAAGTGTCTACAGGTAAATCTAAGGTGAATGATATCAGCAGAACTTGTAAAGTAGGGCAACAGGACGTGTACTAGGTGGTACATGCCTCAAAATAGTATAACCCACACCACCAGAGGATATGATTCTCTCTCTCTCACACACACACACACACACACACACACACACACACACACACACACACACACACACACACACACACACACACACACACACACACAGACACACACACACACACACACACACACACACACACACACACAGAAATAACATCAAGAGCCCTTATAAAGTATGGTAATGGGAATTGCACTGGGTAGGAAGGGCATCAAATTAAGTTACCCTACAAACATACACACTTACAAACACGTCACACACATTTGGCACAACTGAGTGTAGAACCCCTGCCTATCTAATTATTTGTACTGTACTATTACTTAGTTATTACAAGCACCACAAAGCTTATAGGGCTAAGTGCTGTCCAAAGGAACTTCTAAGGGCAATGGCATCAGCAGGACTGCTAAGGTAGGGCAATGGGAAGTGTTGTGGGTGGAAAAGCACTAAAAATACTTCAGCCTACAAACATACATACTTACAAAATCTTGTACATACACTTATACACACACACACACACATATTTGCCAGACCTGAAGATAGAACCCATGCCTATCTAGTTATTTGTACTATAGTCAAAAATGAACAGCAACCAATGGTTAAACCAACACTTAAACCAGATAAAAAACCATCAGGGAAATAAAGCGTTCTGTTCTGCTTTTAATCCAACATGTAGGTAGCAAACCAACTTAGTGAAGGCAATATAAAACAACTTGAATAGTAGCAATGAATAAACATAGAAAATATCATGCACATTTTTCGTCACAGTAAAGCTGTAACTTCCTCAGATAATGCATTCCTAAATCATTCTCTATTTATACAAATAAATTTCTCGTTTAATTCATTCTGACCTATTGGGCTTAAGAGGACAAATCAAATTTCTTTCACAATTATCTCATTAAAAACTTCCATTTTCTTAAAACTTATAAGTTTAATACACTTTTTATAAAAGATGTGTTTGAACAACAAAAAACTTTTTATAATTGCTGTACAAAACCATTAAAAACTTGATTCCAATAAAAAAGACTTTTAAAATATATATGTATATATATATATATATATATATATATATATATGCAGATTAAAAGCATAGTTTAAAAACATAGTTAAAAGACAAAGTGTTCAAGCTCCCTCTTGTGGCCAAGCATGAGAATTGCTGTTTAAAAACAGTGAAAGAAAAAGAAAAAAGTATTCTAACTTTCTTCTTTTTATAATTTGGCAGCTCTCATTTTTAGCAAGGATTTAATAGAGATAGTGTCATTTAGGCCTGGGGGGGGGGGTGCAGCTTCTAGTGTCAGTTGCCACCACATTTCTTTGTATTCAATCCTCTCCTCCCAAAGGCCTCCCCTAATATCTTTTTTCACCCCCTCAAGGACAAAAAAGGAGAATTTAGCCTCTCTACATTCCATGCTATGTTTATACATGTCATTGGTTTCTTTCTTGTTCTTAATGTCATTTAAATGTTCGTTGATCCTTCTCTTTAATTTTCTTTTTGTCTTTCCAGTATAGAAGGACCCACAAACCTCACATATAACCAAATAAACCGGTCCAAAGGATGACCAGTTAAAAAATCCCTTACTTGTCAATAGTCTAGCTCTACTTACTAGATTAACTTCACTTTTGTTAATTACATACTTGCACTGACTACAACGCCCACATCTAAATGTACCTATTCTTTGTCTGGTGTTATTTTCTGTAGCATTCTCTAGCAAACTTTTTAGGTTAACTGAGTTGCTATAAACAAATCTTAGGTTACTTGATGGAAGCCCTTTTAGGTCTGTAATACCTACAAACCTTGACCATTCTTTTTCAATTATTTTTCTAATATGTGGGGTACTCGCATTAAACTCCAAAATCATGGCGTAATTTAAATCTTTAATACTTTGAGTTCTGTTATCATATTCTTTAGTAATGTTTTCATTCATGTCCCCTAAAATCGGTTTGAAATGTGAATCCCTTTTTTTACTCACTTCTTTCCTCAGATCTTTTAACATTTCCTTGGGGTAGTCTCTTTCCTTGAACATCTTAATGAGGAAGTCCAACTCATTATTAAATTCACATTCCTCAGATGTCATCCGGCTCCCCCCGACAAACTGCCCTTTCACAATGTTTTTCTTACAGTGAAAAGGGTGAACAGTATTAAAGTGTAAAAAAGAATTTGTGTATGTGTCTTTTCTAAATACCTTTGAATGAAATCATCCTTCCTTCTTATATATTTCTACATCCAAATATTGAAGGGTGTCATTCCTTATATTCCATGTGAAATCAAGGAAAGTTGTAGACTTTTTCACCATTTCTATAAACTCTATAATAACCTCTGTATCACCTGTCCAAAAATACATATATCATCCAGAAAACACTTATAAAGATACCAGGAAGTATTGAAAGGGGAATTTAAAACAAATTTCTCCTCTCATCTAGCCAGTACAAGGTTGGCATACATGGGGGCACAAGCAGCCCCCATTGCTACTCCCTTGGCCTGGTGATAAAATTCACCATGAAAAAACAAGTAATTATGTTTCAGTACTAAATCCATGAGCTGTAAACATATCACAATTTCTTCATTGTTAATTTCAGTGTCTTCATATAAAATTTCTTCTAACATTTGTAATCCTTCTAAGTGTGGGATGCTAGAAAAGAGATCTATTACATCAGTAGTAATAAATGTAGTGTTTGATGTTTCAAAGTTCTTATCTATTTCCTTTAGTAGGTCCCAAAAATCCTTCAGTATGGTTTTCCTTTTAAGCCATATTTTCTTCATTTTTTGTCAATGTATTTGGCTAAAGGTAAGGTCTTGGAACCATCTGCAGAAACTATTAGTCTCAAAGGGGGATTTCTCTCATTTTTATGGATCTTGGGTATTCCAAACACTGATGGAATTTTTGGTTTCTCTACTATGAGATAAGCGTATGTTTTTGGTCTATTAGTCCTTCCAACAGTAGGTCCTTCAGGACAATATCTATTTTACTGTAACCAATATTTATTTCATTTTTAGACACCGTAGCGTATCTCATAGTGTCTTTTAACAGATCATTCATTTTACCTTCCATTGACATGTTATTCATAAGCATCATTCCACCCCCCTTATCGGGTTTCATAACCCTTATTTCTTTATCCCTTCTTAGATTATTTAATATTTGTTTTTCTTTTTCACTTAAGTTTCCTTTAAAGTGAATATGTTGATACTTTTCCCTAATTTCTTTCTCAATAACTTTTTCAAAATTTCTTAATTGGGGATGGAATGGGGGGTTAATAGCACTTCGTTTATATAGTTCATTTGAATCTGTGCTGTAAACTTGGTTAACAAATAAACCTAAATTAATCTTCCTAAAAAAAGTTTTGAGATCCATAAGTGTCTTTGCCCCATCTCCTTTTTTCCCTAGGAATGTATTTAAGCCCTTTGGAAAACAAACTAAAATGCTCCTGCTCCAATTTCAAGGAGCTAAAGTTATAAATAGTAAAGTTGTTAAAAGAAGTTTTATGTTCTCCTACTTCATTTTCCATAAATTCAGAGGTGGGGGGATATGTGCATATTCTTCTCCAGTTAGTATCTGCCCTTCTTCCCACCTCTCCATTGAAAAATTTGGTTCTGTTTGTAACCCTGTTTAAAATTCTGGTATTGGTAATTTTAATCCCCCTGTTCTTTATCCTTTCTGATCTACGCAGGGGCCTTTCTTCCTCAAACTCATCTAATTCATTAACATTTTCACCAATACTTGTGATTTCTCTATCATTCCCAAGAAACTTTTTCTGTCCATATTCCCCCTTGAAAACATGTTTATTCTGTGGTTTAGGATAACTTATATTGTTTTGATATTCCCAAATGTCTCTTTCTAGCTTTCTTATTTTTCTGTTCACTAAATCTGCACATTTAGCATCTATACTGTCTTTTATCTTATAGTATTTAACTTTTTCCTCTTCTATACTAAAAATTAAATCATCCCTAATACATTTGTCTAGCACATCTATTTGTTTATTCAGTTCATCTTTTACCCTTTCATTTTCTTTAATCATAAGTCTTAGAACATCAATTCCACATCAGGTAAATAATTTTAGTAAATCCTTGTGGTAGTCACTCCCTTCTAATCCTTCCAATACATTGTTAGGGAACTTATAAACTCTTAAGCCCTTAGGCACCACTTCTTTTACTATACAGCATTTTAAATATGCATTCTCAATTTCTAAACTTCTAAATTTCATCATGTATTTTGATAACATTTCTAATTTATTACTGTAAGACTCATTTACTTCAGGTACTTGATTCAAATTGTCACAAAATTTGCTTGTAAAGCTAAAAGCAGAACAGAATGCTTTGTTTCCCTGGATGTTTTTTTATCTGGTTTAAGTGTTGGTTTAACCATTGGTTGCTGTTCATTTTTGAGTTTTGAGTCACTGAAAGCAGCATGGCAGGGGAATCGGAAGTTATTGTTTCTGGAGGCTTAACTAACCTAAGAGAGAAGGCGGGACAGTTTTGCAAATGTGTTAGTCAGCTCACCCAATTGATAGAGCTGATGATGCCTGTCAGCCAATCCCTGATTGAATTTGTGAATTTCACAAAGGAGAGGGGGTGTGAAGCAAGAGTAGAGATAGGCACAGCAAAACCACCCCAAGCCCAACATAATGAAGGAAAATGGAAAGTTGATGCTAAAGAAGCAGGTGTTTCTAATGGAAGCTACAAGCAGGATTTTGCTGATACTCCTGCAATTTTGAGAGAATCAACTACACCAGACAATGGAGAAGGTGGTTCGCGTGTTGTCATCCAACCAGGACAGAATGCACGCTCGTATGCAGGAGCGGTTAATAACCAAGATAATGGACTGAGGGACTGGCTTCAGGTTAGCTTTACAAGCAAATTTTGTGACAATTTGAATCAAGTACCTAAAGTAAATGAGTCTTACAGTAATAAATTAGAAATGTTATCAAAATACATGATGAAATTTAGAAGTTTAGAAACTGAGAATGCATATTTAAAATGCTGTATAGTAAAAGAAGTGGTGCCTAAGGGCTTAAGAGTTTATAAGTTTCCTAACAATGTATTAGAAGGGAGTGACTACCACAAGGATTTACTAGAATTATTTACCCGGTGTGGAATTGATGTTCTAAGACTTATGATTAAAGAAAATTAAAGGGTAAAGGATGAACTGAATAAACAAATAGATGTGTTAGACAAATGTACTAGGGATGATTTCATTTTTAGTATAGAAGAGGAAAAAGTTAAATACTATAAGATAAAAGACAGTATAGATGCTAAATGTGCAGATTTAGTGAACAGAAAAATAAGGAAGCTAGAAAGAGTCATTCGGGAATATCAAAACAATATAAGTTATCCTAAACCACATAATAAACATGTTTTCAAGGGGGAATATGGACAGAAAACATTTCTTGGGAATGATAGAGAAATCACAAGTATTGGTGAAAATGTTAATGAATTAGATGAGTTTGAGGAAGAAAGGCCCCTGCGTAGATCAGAAAGGATAAAGAACAAGGGGGATTATAATTACCAATACCAGAATTTTAAACAGGGTTACAAACAGAACCAAATTTTTCAATGGAGAGGTGGGAAGAAGGACAGATACTAACTGGAGAAGAATATACACATATCCCCCCACCTATGAATTTATGGAAAATGAAGTAGGAGAACATAAAAGTTCTTTTAACAACTTTACTATTTATAACTTTAGCTCCTTGAAATTGGAGCAGGAACATTTTAGTTTGTTTTCCAAAGGGCTTAAATACATTCCTAGGAAAAAAGGAGATGTGGCAAAGACACTTATGGATCTCAAAACTTTTTTTAGGAAGATTAATTTAGGTTTATCTGTTAACCAAGATTACAACACAAATTCAAATGAACTATATAAACGAAGTACTATTAACCCCCCATTACATCCCCAATTAAGAAATTTGGAAAAAGTTATTGAGAAAGAAAGTAGGGAAAAGCATCAACATATTCACTTTAAAGGAAACTTAAGTGAAAAAGAAAAACAAATATTAAATAATCTAAGAAGGGATAAAGAAATAAGGGTTATGAAACCCGATAAGGGGGGGTGGAATGGTGCTTCTGGATAACATGTCATACAAATGTAAAATGAATGATTTGTTAAAAGACACTATGAGATACGCTACTGTATCTAAAAATGAAATAAATATTGGTTACAGTAAAATAGATATTGTCCTGAAAGACCTACTGTTGGAAAGACTAATAGATCAAAAAACATACGCTTATCTCATAGTAGAGAAACCAAAAATTCCATCAGTGTTTGGAATACCCAAGATCCATAAAAATGAGAGAAATCCCCCTTTGAGACTAATAGTTTCTGCAGATGGTTCCAAGACCTTACCTTTAGCCAAATACATTGACAAAAAGCTGAAGAAAATATGGCTTAAAAGGAAAAACATACTGAAGGATTCCGGGGACCTACTAAAGGAAATAGATAAGAACTCTGAAACATCAAACACTACATGTATTACTATTGATGTAATAGATCTCTTTTCTAGCATCCCACACTTAGAAGGATTACAAATGTTAGACGAAATTTAATATGAAGACACTGAAATTAACAACAAAGAAAGGGTGATATGTTTACAGCTCATGGATTTAGTACTGAAGCATAATTACTTTTTTTATCATGGAGAATTTTATCACCAGACCAAGGGAGTAGCAATGGGGGCTGCTTGTGCCCCCACGTATGCCAACCTTGTACTGGCTAATTGGGAGGAGAAATTTCTTTAAAATTCCCCTTTCAATACTTCCTGGTATCTTTATAAGTGTTTTCTGGATGATATATGTAATTTTTTAGACAGATGATACAGAGGTTATTATAGAGCTTATAGAAATGATGAAAAAGACTACAACTTTCCTTGATTTCACATGGAATATAAGGAATGACACCCTTCAATATCTGGATGTAGAAATATATAAGAAGGAAGGGCGATTTCATTCAAAGGTATTTAGAAAAGACACGTACACAATTTCTTTTTTACACTTTAATGGTGCTCACCCTTTTCACTGTAAGAAAAACATAGTGAAAGGGCAGTTTGTCAGGGGGAGCCGTGTGACATCTGAGGAATGTGAATTTTATAATGAGTTGGATTTTCTCATTAAGATGTTCAAGGAAAGAGACTACCCCAAGGAAATGTTAAAAGATCTGAGGAAAGAAGTGAGTACAAAAAGGGATTCACATTTCAAACCGATTTTAGGGGACATGAATGAAAACATTACTAAAGAATATGATAACAGAACTCAAAGTACTAAAGATTTTAATTACGCCATGATTTTGGAGTTTAATGCGAGTACCCCCCATATTAGAAAAATAATTGAAAAGGAACGGTCAAGGTTTGTAGGTATTACAGAACTAAAAGGGCTTCCATCAAGTAACCTAAGGTTTGTTTATAGCAACTCAGTTAACCTAAAAAGTTTGCTAGAGAACGCTACAGAAAATAACACCAGACAAAGAATAGATACATTTAGATGTGGACATTGTAGTCATTGAAAGTATGTAATTAACAAAAGTGAAGTTAATCTAGTAAGTAGAGCTAGACTATTGACAAGTAAGGGATTTTTAACTGTGAATCATTTGGAATGGTTTATTTGGTTATATGTGAGGTTTGTGGGTTCTTCTATATTGGAAAGACAGAAAGAAAATTAAAGAGAAGGATCTACGAACATTTAAATGACATTAAGAACAAGAAAGAAACCAATGCCATGTATAAACATAGCATGGAATGTAGAGAGGCTAAATTCTCCTTTTTTGTCCTTGAGGGGGTGAAAAAAGATATTAGGGGAAGCCTTTGGGAGGAGAGAATTGAATACAAATAAATGTGGTGGCAACTGACACTAGAAGCTGCACCCCCCCCCCCAGGCCTAAATGACACTATCTCTATTAAATCCTTGCTAAAAATGAGAGCTGCCAAATTATAAAAAGAAGAAAGTTAGAACACTTTTTTCTTTTTCTTTTTCTTTCACTGTTTTTAAACAGCAATTTTCATGTTTGGCCACAAGAGGGAGCTTGAACATTTTGTAACTCAACACAATAAACATACATTTTAAGTCTTTTAACTATGTTTTAAACTATGCTTTTAATCTGCATATATATATTTAAACAAAAAATATTTTTATTGGAATCAAGTTTTTAATAGTTTTGTACAGCAATTATAAAAAGTTTTTTGTTGTTCAAACACATCTTTTATAAAGAGTGTATTAAACTTATAAGTTTTAAGAAAATGGACGTTTTTCATGAGATAATTGTGAATGAAATTTGAATTGTCCTCTTAAGCCCAATAGGTCAGAATGAATTAAGTGGGAAATTTATTTGTATAAATAGAGAATGATTTAGGAAGGCATTATCTGAGGAAGTTACCGCTTTACTGTAACGAAAAACGTGCGTTTATTCATTGTTACTATTCAAGTTGTTTTATATTGCCTTTAATAAGTTGGTTTCCTACCTACATGTTGGATTAAAAGCAGAACAGAATGCTTTGTTTCCCTGGGTGGATTTGTACTATAGTGTTACAGAGTTATTCCATGAGCTACAAAGCTTAGAAGGCTGCCAAGTTCCCAAAGGTGCTTCTAAGGTGAACAACATTGGCAGAACTGCTAAAGTAGTGGACTGGGAAGTATTGTGGGTGGGAAAGTCCTTATGCTCCAGCCTACAATCATACACACTTACACACATTTATGCATACACACACATTTCCCAGAACTGGGAATAAAACCCCTGCCTATCTACTTTTTTGTACTATACGGTTACATAGTTATTGCATCTGCCACAGAGTTTAGAAGGCTTGAGCTGTGCAAGGGTACTTCTAAGAGGAATGACATCAGCAGGATTTCTAAAGTAGGATACTGGGAAGTGTTGTGGGTGGGAAATCCCTCAAAATCCTTCAGCCTACAAACATACATACTTACACACACACACACACACACACACACACACACACACACACACATACACACACACACACACACACACACACACACACACACACACACACACACACACACACACACACAACATTTTTCAGAATTGGGAATAGAACCCCTGTTTATCTACTTATTTGTACTACACTGATACATAGTTATTGCAAGCACCATGGAGCTTATTGTGGTGAGACTATTTCTAAGGGAAATGACATCACCAGGACTGCTAAAGTGGGCCACTGGGAATGTACTGTGTGGGAATGGCCTAAAACTGTTTCACCTACAAGTAAACAAACACACACTCACACAGACTTACTTTTGCCATGATTGAGATTAGAACCCCTACCTGTCTAGTTATTTGTATGATAGTGTTAATGCAGTTATCGCACACACTAGACAATGGACAACTGCCCAAAGGTGCTTCTAAGGTGAATGACATTGACAGGATTGCTAAAGTTGGGCACTGGGAAGTGTACTGTGTGGGAATGGCCTAAAACTGTTTCACCTACAAACAAACACACACTGACTTACATTTGCCAGGACTGAGATTAGAAACCCTATCTATCTAGTTATTTATACTATAGTATTACAGAGTTGTCGCACATGCTACAGAATTTGTAGGAGTGAGAGGTGTACAATGGTACTTCTATGGTAAATAATGACAGCAGATTTTGTGCAGTAGGGCAATGGGAAGTGTGCTGTGTGGAAACAGCCTCCTAATACTTAAACCCCCACATACACACACACACACACACACACACACACACACACACACACACACGCAGGTGATGTGATATTACAACACCCACCTCAGTACAATAGTAATAACACAATGGAGCCTTGCCTTCATGCTGGCACATGCGACTGGTTATAACCGGTATGCCATTGTCTGCAGCAGGACATCACTTTATGCCATTCAGGGTATCTGTGTGTGTGTGTGTGTGTGTGTGTGTGTGTGTGTGTGTGTGTGTATGTGTGTGCCCCTATATCACTGTCTCTCTATCACTTTCTGTCTCTCTCTTCCCCACATCTGTGTGTGTGTACTCTTGACATATTGTTAGCTGTTGCCGATATATATGTCTGTGTATCACACACAACCGCTGGAGATATATCACACATGGGCCACCTACAGCTAGCTGAGGGTAATCCTGTTTGATGGGTGTGTGTAGGGACAGTTAACATATACATAGCTGTCTGTCTGCAAAGACATATAAACACAATACAGTTATATAGTCCAATGAGAGTTCCAACATGGCCTGTGATTCTCTAAGTGTAGGAGCATGCCCAGTGTGACCTTCTATAGTGACAGTGGGACTCCATTACAAAGACAGATGTACTCTGGTCTGGAGTTTTGTGTGCTACAGTCATACCTCTCAAAATTAAACAGAACTTTTCTAGGGTTACTGGGTTTGTTTTAGCAGAAATTTTCAGACATATCTGAAGTCTAACACTGCAGTGTATTGTGTCATTGCCTAGTGCCAGACATCCTCAGATCATCACAATGCTTTTCCAGAGGAATACAAGATGTATGATGCACAGACCAATATTATGAGCCTGACTATAGACATTCTTGCCCAAAAAGGCCAGTTGAGAGGTGTGACTACAGCCAGTTGACTGATGAAGCTGTGTAAACAGTCCAGCAACTTGCTGATATACTGGATGGGGACCTCCTGCTTGTGTGGTATTCTTCTTACCTGAAAGGTCATATCCTGGTGTGGCCATACCTCTGAAATGTACATTTTGTGGCAGATTGTCCAGGTGTTTGCCAAGAAGCTTTGTCCAGTCTACATAAACTTGTGCTTTTATGTCAAGTTAGTAGCATATACTTGAAGACTGATGTTACAAACTAATATCAGACATTAGTGTTTCAGACTTCATAACCTTCAGACACTTCCTGCTAATGCAAAATGCCTTATCTTACCAACTTCCTCAGTATGTAAGTGCAAATATTTACAACATGTGCCTATCATTGTGCCTTTTTCCTACTTTTATGTATGACCCTGTACAGATGTCTTACTGTCAGAGGTTGGGAGGTATGGGTGTGTGTACAGACTGCATGTTACTGTGCAGAAATGTCCATTATATGTGTAGCATATTCCACATAGCACTGTGATTTCCAGGTATGTCAGTGGCAGAGCAATACAGAGTAATGTAGTCAACCACTGACAGTTGTGTATTGGTTGGTAGTTTGCTATGCCATTAGTAGAGTATTGGCCCTAAAGCCCATATAATCCATGCAGATGAGGGTGCAGCCCATGTTAAGACATGTCAGCATGCAGAGCCCCTGTCCAGCAGGGACACAGGTGGGATCACAGCACTGTATTCTGTGTTTCCTGTGCACTTATACAGAGAGAACATCACTAGGTGTATTGAGGCACTTGGCTTGCTGTTGACAGGGAATGTATTCCACAGATGGGGGAGTGTGTGGTACACATATCTGTCACACCAACAAGCCATACTGATATCATAGCCCAGGTTGATGCTGCACCTACAGGTTGATAGAGTGGGTCTTGAGTTCCAGATATGCAACAGTCTCATCAAGGCAGGGTCTGGATTGCTTTGTATGCCAGACAGGGTTCACCTCAGCAGAGTCTGTATGGAACAGGGTAGATGGACAGTGCTGTTAGCCTATCTGTGTAGGGTAGGTGTTTGGGGTTTAGGGTAAGGCCTTAGTGTTTGCAAGACCCTGGTGTTTGGAGTCTACATGGTCTGTGGTGTTTAGGTTTGTGGAGTTCTCATGTTATTTTGCCTCTGAGGTATCCATTGTTGGGTTTTGTTTTGTTGCAGACCTCCACGTACATGGGTGTGTTGTGTATTTGCAGGTGATGTTTACTGAGTCCTTACACTGCATGGCACCTATGTTACTGCACATTCTCCATTTGTCTGGTCAGTGGTTCCCCTTCCCCTTATGTGTGCCTCTTTGTCCTTTTGTAGTCCAGTCACAGGCTTTGGCCACAGTGACTGCTATGTATTTGTAATTCTGATGTGTGTGTGTGTGTGTGGGGGGGGGTACATGCTGTTACATCACACATAAGGTTGTGGACTTCACACCTCTGTATGTACCTATTTAGCAGGTTGTCCATCATTGCACCACTCCATTTGCTGTGGTCCTTAGACGGTTTGTGTTGCAATATGTTATTATGAGACTATATGTGGGCCTAGCTGTCATACCATCACAGACTGACATCTTGACAGGCCCAAATATGACAGTCAGACAAAGGCTCACACATGGGGACAGGTTGTTAATAATGTTCTGCCAAACATGGACAGGTGAGAGACCGGTTTGGTAATTGCTTGTTTGCTGTTATGGGTATGATGTCTGCTTTGCCACTGTTTGCCATTGCTGTTTTGATATGACCTTTTCTTATTTTGAGAATAGTTGGCAGGCAAATGCAAGCAGAACAGATATACAAGGCATACATGTGCTCCCTCTGTGACAACCTGTGTCATTCCAGTGGTATGGCTGTTGGCCAGTGATATGTTGTCAGTGTTGACACAGAAAGGTGGCAGCCTTTTATACACTGGCAGTCCACTGACCTTCAGGTACCTGCTGTCCTACTAGGTACTATACCTCTCAACTTTTGTGAGACAAACATCTGGACAAAGCCATAAATAATTGAGGGACAGAGGCCTAAATATAGGGGACCATTTTTACGTATTGGCCTTAAAAACCTAGAGAGGTGATTCAATAACAGGTTTTGCATTAGCATTCATTTTTCAATAGGGTATGATGTCTGCCACTACAGTCTGTCATTATTTTCCTACCTTAGTCTTACGTGATTTGCCAATGAATTGCCAGACAACCACTATTTCATGATATATAGCCCACAACTGTGATGCTAACCTCTGGACATTCTACAATAGGTCTGCACAGTTGAGAGGTATGGTAGGCAATGTGAAGGTTACTCCAAGCTGTGTACTATCCATATGTGTGGCCCCCTGTCCATGACCTGTCCAACTTTCCTGCAATAACAGATATTGACATCTGGACAATGTGCACAACTCCTACCATAGGTGTAGCTGACATGCAGATTAGTTGTCACTGCAGTTCTTGGAACATGGCCCTGTCAACCACAGTAAAGTACCTAAGCCACTATAACACAACAGCCAGGAGTAAGTGTTGGTCACATGCTGACAGTATTAACCACACATATACATAGCTTATTGACCTCTGCATATTGTGCTCATGCAATAGGTTATCATGTAGATTGGGACAGGCCTGGCAATCTGTGCTCTGCTGCTATTTCCCTACAAACATACATGTTACTGCAGTTCTATGGGACTATGTGTGTGTGTGACTGGGGGCACACCTGTCAAATGTACACATTTGCACAGAGCGTGCTGACATTTAGTTTACATTTTGGTTCCATTTAGTATAGTATTGTGCTCTGTTTTGAAGACTAGTGGCATATCACTAAGGGACCAAAGGTGAGATTGTAATGGTATATTTTGAGTTTCAGACTTCTTACCCTTCAGAGCCTTACTGCAGCTGCAACACCTGTTGTACTATCACTGTGTAAAGTCTGTAGGGGGGTATTTCATCATTATCACCATGTGTGGGCCTTTGCCAGACATTTCTTTATGGTTTTCTACAGATGGCTTGCTAGGTGAAGCTGAGGGGTGAGTATGGGACTCCCACACTGACACTCATGCCTGTGCTCTATAACCCCTCCCCCCCCCCAGTTAGTTGGCCCCCTACATATACTGCAGTGAGATTTGTCACCTTGGGTACTACTGCACAGTGTGGAGAGGCCACTATTGGGTGCCTGTGGGGGCCTTGGCAATGGTGGGGGGGCTGTGTGGCCCTTCCCTGTGCTGTTTCTGCTGCAGCTGTTTCTGCAGGATCATATTGTGTATCATGGCACATACTATGAACGTGTGCACATGTGGCTGGACAGTACTGCAAGGTTCCACCAGATATGTCAAGACAGTGGAATCATGACTTGAGCATCCCAAATGCATGCTCTATAATGATTCTGGTTTGTGTGTGTGCCTCATTATGGCATTCTTGATTGAGTGTGTGTGCATTTCTGATGGCTGTCATCATCCACGGCTCCAGTGCATAGCCAGCAAACCCCACAAGATGGCCATATGGGAAGTTCCCACTGGCAAATGCCTGGCACAGCTGTGATGAATGCCAGATGTGGGAGTCATGATAGCTTCCAGGGCTGCCAGCACACACATTCATGATAATGCCCTGGGCATTACACACCACCTGGCAGTTGATGGAGGGGAAGCCCTTGCAGTTTACGTAGACCCTACCCTGTTCACTGGGTGGTGCTTTGATGTGGATGTGCGTGCAGTCTATCACACCCAGTACCTTAGGGTAGTCTGCTATATGGTGGAAGCGACACATATTGCTGGTCCTCTCCTCAAGGGTGTTGGGGAAGTAATTGTTCTCATTGGCATGTGGTAGCATGGCATCCAGGAACTGGTGCAGTAGCCTGGATGCCAATGTCAGTGAGACCCCCATCATGTCCCCAGTAGGTCTTTGGGAAGTACCTGTAGCTAGTATTCTTAAGGCTATACATACCTTGGTATTCACTAGGATCGTTTCCCCTCTGTTGGCTCTAGGTCTGAGTTTAGACTGGCACAGCTTGGTGATTTGCTGAAGTATGTCTCTGTCCACCCTGTAGCACTCTACTATCTCCAGATCATGTAGCCCCTGGTAGGTTGCCCTGGGTCTGAACACTCTTTTTCTACTCCTCAGTCTGGGGTGGGTGCCAGCATTATCCTCCTCACCTCCCTCAGCTTCTAGCACATAATGATGGATCAAATGGCAGCCCCTAACATTTTTTCAGTTAAAATTCCCCTGCATGTTTATACCAATGGTACAGAGTTTGTGGGGAAAAACAGACTGAAAGGTGTTTACACAGTTTATACTGTTGTGCTGCAGATGCTGCCTGTATGATTGGCTGGCTATAATACATTCCACCTGCTTGCTACTTTATTTGTACTCGATTGCTTTTATTCTGCTATTTGCCTTTTGTTTCTTTTTTCCCTTCCCATTCTCCCCCTTTTAAGCCCTGAGGCATGCTGTGCAAACCCGGTGCCCAAATGTAAACAGTCCTGCTATTTCCATTTCTTTTTTTTTGTTTGTTTAGTTTTGTTTTAGACCCAGGGCATGCTGCACAAACCCATTTAGCTAATGTAAACAGTTTGAAGCAGAAATGGCCCTCCCCAGGACATGAATACGCTCTTCATTTCATGGAATAAGTCAATGCAGCCTGAGGCACACACCCTTGCTTAGCTGTGCTTAGCTAAGCTCATCTGGGAGCCGTTGAGCTCCAATGTGCTTACACCAAGCATGTCACACCCCCTTTTCATGTCAGCTGCTTCTCCTGCTTGCACAACTGCCTTATATCTCCTATACGGTTAGGTGCAGTTTGGCACATGTCTACTTTTTGTGATTCAGTAAATTTCCCTCATTAACATACCCCACTGCCTTAGTCCCTAGTTACAGCACTACACCAGAGCCTTTCCCCTTAGCAACCACTGTTCCCTGCTATTGTTTTGGTTCTGCATGCCATAGACTATAATGGCAAAATGCAGATTTCACTTAAAATTGAATTTTCACATTTTTTAAAATTTTCGGCATGATCCTGTTTGCGCACCGCTGAACTATGCTTAAATGGCAGACATCTGCCAAAATAAATAAATTTGATTTTTATAATTTTGCAATACCTTTCCATGTCAATGGCCATATATTTGGCAATTGTCATGCTTAAGGATTATAATACATGCTTTACTATGAGCTGTCATGCCTCCGTTTTGATTTTTGCAGAAATATATTCGGCTAGTAGCCAAATATATTTCTGCAAGTTACATTATTCTGCCACGGATGCCTGCCTGCTTACTGCATCGCTAATTGACCTAATTTGCAGAGTTTTCACTAGCAAATGAGGTCATTAGCATTATCCAGTTGTGTCCATGTCAGAATAGTGTTAGCAGGCTCGTGCATGTCCCCAGGCTTGTTTACTGGATCACTCGGTGGCCATATTCCAAGCAGGAGCTGCTATACTATTCCTGCACAGAATAAAACATTATTGAATGCCAGGGTACATCCTTTTCTACACTTATTCATTGTATAACATTTTTCACCATATTGGTTACATCTTATTTTTGTACACGTGGTTATTAAAATCTCTACAAAAAACATGTTTTCAGCTGTCCCATGTACCTAATTGTTCCTCCATTACTATTTACATATATAATACTTGGTAAATGCTTTTCACATCATTTACATATTTTTTAGTAGCTTCTACTTCCCTCTCTCCATTCCAAATACCCCTTTCATCTTTAACTTTCACAATATCCATCAATGAATAGTACATAATTGAATGATAATTTTAACATTCCTTAACTCAATTTCTTTAGTACAAAACTGAGCAAATACTTTTTTTTTTTTTTGAGTCCTTTGCCCAGAAATTATAAATCTGCTCCATGCTTAACAATGCTCTTTTTTGACAATTAAACAAAAATCTTTCCATTAAGGCTTCAGTCTTGAATGTTATGTCACAAAATGTATCTTTCACAAAATGAATCAAGGATCTAATATCTTTTGCTTCAAAACCCAAAGTAACTCTAAATCGCCACACACAAAATATTTGTCTTATTAGTTCTTGTTGATCACCGAAACAACAAACCTGCTTTTTTTTCTTTTTAATAAAGTTTACAGTACTTTTTTGTTCTTTCAATTTCATCAGCATGCAATTTACCAATTTGCATCTCATCTGTAACTTTCTGCCCATCCAACTCATGATTCATTTCTTTCCCACCCATCTCACTGTCAATTCTGAAAACTATTCCATCATATTCGACCACAAAATCTCAGATTTGTCACCAAGATAACCTTGGTTCTATAAACCAACCAATTTCTCATCAAGCAAACTTCCAGAACCAATTTGGGAGCTATGGCAACTGCTTTAAAATCATGAAGTTTAAAATCAGTTAGTGGCTGACTATTTGTAGTATCCATTCACTTTTCAACATTTTTATGTCTGGCTGACAGAACCACAGTGATATCAGCAACAAAACAATTATTTTTCTCCCTCCATTTCTACATAGCTTCTCCTAGCTGCCTTCATACTAGGAAGTTGGAAAAGAAAGAGGAAGTGCAACAGGAAAACATTTTCCCTCTCAATGAAAAGAGTAGGGGAAAGTTCCCAGATGCCGTGGAATTCCCCTGAAAAGAGGCTGTCTACTTGGACTAACGTTGTCAACAAAGGCTAAATAAATAAATAAAAATAAGTAAAATATGCATTTTGTAACACTTGAAATCATATCCACTTCCTGAGTTTCTACAACAGAATGATGGAAATATTATTTCAGTTTCTTATGTCTATAGGTATTAATGAAGGTACTAAGTGAACTAGATTGTTGCAAGTAGGACTATGATAAGTTGTTTTTTTTCTGCAATACTTGCTTTACCCTCATGGGTTTTGTGTCTAATGTTTACTGCTTTTTCTTTTTTGTTCCTGTTTTGAATTTACATTGTATATGCTTTTTTTTCAGTTTCTTCCTTAATATTAAAATGTTTGGGGGGGCTCTGGAATTTTTCAAGCTATGTAGGGTACTGAGGAATCAACCCTACAGATGAATTAAGCAGCTTTATCATGCATGTCACACAACAATACTTAGATATGTCATATTGATATAACTGCCAATGTGGGTGCCTAAGTAAAGATTTTCCTCATTAATATGAGCAGGCTATTTGGGGGTAACCATTGCTCTAGCAGCTGTATGATAGCAGAGATGCTGTAAATATTACATGATGAAAAATCCCAGTGCATGCAGTACCAGTTTCAACATACAGGGGGAGCTAAACTGCAGCCTGTGCAAAGTTGTGATGAGCCAGAGGAGAATAATGCATATGAGCAGTAGCATACTTGATAAGCTCTCTTCTTTGTATGGTGGAGAAGCCTTAAATGCATTCTTTAAAACCTTTAAACTGTGTTCATGTAGCATAGCTCTACAGCATGACACCCTTGTAGTGCCATACATTATACTCCACACATGAATGAGTTTTCCCTACTGTGCTTTCACTATCATGGCCAATATACAGGTGAAACTGCAGGAATGTCCCATTTCTGGTGCTCTCAGTAGTTACACAGCAAGGTCATTGGTCAAAGGATTATGGCTGGAATAGGTACAGAGGTTCAAATATATCAACTGTTTGTCATTTCCTTTACCTGTTTCTAATTTTGCAAGCAGCCCTAATGCTATAGATCTGGAGTTCACTTAGTAGTGTAGAATATGCATTACAACCATAATTATGTCATACGAAGGGCGCAGCTGGGATTTAATATCAAGGTAACAGTGCATAACAGAGGAGCCCTCTGCCACACTACCACAGTCATTTTACAAAGCAGCTCATACACATATATTAACCCTCCAAGACAGCAACTGCCACTGAAATTTAAAAAAATAAACAGCTCCATTTTAAAGCACTCATAAAGGGGGTGCCATCAACTTCAGGTATGGCTAACAAAATACATTTAAGTTCTTGAAACCTCACCACAGGATAACTTTCTTAAAACTGATGCTTGAGAAAAAGTATTCTGAAGGAGCTAGTAAGGGAATTGAAAGTATTTGTTAATTGGAAAGCTACAGTACCATATATGCAAGATCATCTACCTAGACACTTTTAGTTTCTACTACACAATGAAGACTTCATAATTGTATCAACTGGTTTAAAAAGAATATAAGAAATACATATAAAGGGCATTACATGGAAGCTAATAGAAAAAAAAACAGTCAATGTTATTAAATGAAGCCATGTTTCAGGCTTAGTGCAACACATACAAATGCAACATGAATTATTCTGCAATAGTGTGGAGAGTTGTAGTAATGGTACAATAAAGTGAAGACATTCCGAGTTGCACTGTAGTTTATTGTTTATATATTATTTGTAAGTATTGGTGATACAGAAGAGAAAATTCCATGCCAGAAGGTAATGATGAAAAAAGTGAGAAAAAAAGCAAAGAAGAAGTTGGATACTTCCTTTCATTTGCCAAAAATGTTGAACTTGGTTGTGAGTAACAAGGTGAAGGATGATAAGGGATTGGATTTTTCAAACCTGTAAGCCAAACTGAGTGCAGCAAGTGAGGATATCATTTTTGCGAGCAGTTAGTAAATTGAAAAAGTCAGTACAAAATTTCATAGCTACATCTCTGAGGCGAAGGAGAAAGATGCTGGAGCATTCGTTGCTTAAAGTTCACATCCCTGCATCACCAAGGAGTTGCAAAAAGAAAATAAGAAGCCATAACAGCAGTTAACTTATTTATTTTCTGAAAAGGAGCTGATTAAAGAAAAAAAAGTAGATCACAAGCACAGAGAGAACACATTCGATGCATCCACCACATGGTGTTCACCACACACATAAACCAGTTTATACTGAGGCACTAAAAACAATCTTCCTAAACCTCAAAGATATCCTAAGCCTATAAACAGCAACATCTATCCTCAGCAGTCTCTAAAATACTCACCAAAGTCAAACCAAACACCATGCAGAAGCCTACACCCAGTGGATCTCCAAGAGCAAAGCCCATAGGGCAAGCAAACACATTACTCAGGACCGTTGTCATAAGTGACACCATTCAGCAGACTGAACAAAAAGAAGATAATGGTTAATTGCTTATCTGGAGACAAGATCCACTAAGTTATGCATGCACTTAAGTCAGTACATCACAGGTCCCTGTATGATTCCATCATAGTCCATGTGGGCATTAATGACTTGATCTGAGATATCCCTACCTGGACTATATGAAGAGAGACATTGATCTCAGTGAATATCAGTCTGAGGATGATATATCCTTTGCATTGAGCAGCATTTTACCCTCACCAAGAATGATGCCACAGTATGAACAAAAGATGACTGACTTCTATAATTTGTTTAGTTTCTAAAACTTTATCCATCCACTTAGAGCCTTTTTTATGGAATGTCAAATTGAAAAACATTCTGACATAGCAAATAAAACCCATAGAAACCTAAAGGTGTCACTGCACAGTTGTAGGAGCCTAAACAAGAAACTGTACACTCTACAAGTTCGCCTCACTCTGGAGATAATAGACATGTGTTCCATTAACAAGATGTTTTAAATCTACACAAGTATTCCAGCAGTACAAGACTTCAGTGTCATCTACACATTTAGACCATCAGCTGCACATACAGGGATAAAAGGTGGAGGAGTCTTGAACTACATTACCAACAAATATAACTCTGGGTTGGTTAAACAGGATGAAGTCATGGAGCTTTTCCACGTGTAGATTACCATAGACAAAGTCCTGTATCATACCCTAACAAGCTCTAGGTCACCCTCTATGTCCCAAGAATCCCATAGTTCATACCTAGACATACAGGAGACATTCACCATTAAACCAAACACCCTGTTCATGGGAAAACTAACTACCCCCTCCGTAGACTTGAAAAATGCACTGGCTTGAATTCACAGGCACAATGATTCTTGGACTTAATATTAACTCAAATACCCTTGGCTAGATAGCATGCACACCCACCAGAGGTTTGACAAAGCTGTCTCCTTTGAAATAAAAATCAACTTGGTAAACCCAACAAACCCTTTAACAGTTAGGAACTATTTCAAAGCAAATTACATCCTATTAAGCAATAGTCTGCCAAAATTCAATGCCCCTCCTAATCCTGTGTTTGCAGCAACCTATGCAGAATTGTTCACAGAGACCCTGTACAACCATATAAATAGCTGTATACAGGCTGTTGTTAGGATATGTTTAAAGGGCTAATCAAGTTATAACTAAAAAGTTGTCTTAGATATAAGAACACAGCTTAACAATGTAAAATTGTCATCCATGCTATGTGATAAAAAACAAGGAACATCTGTTTAATGGACATGCTTCCTCACAGAATCAGCAGACATTCTGAAAAACAATCCTAAGAGACAAATACTGCATACTTCCTTTCAAGTCAGCAGGACATGTTTCCTCACAAAACATCTATTAATAGACATGATTCCTCACAAAATCAGCAGAAAGTCTGAAAAACAGTCCTGAGAAACAAATATTGCATGCTTCTTCACAGATTCAACAGGACAGATATTTCCTCGCAAAGTCAGCAAGAAGAAACATCAGAATGTAAACAGAATCTAAAGTGTGATGGTAATGTGTGTGTGTTTGTATGCAAGAAATCCAAAAAGTGCAGAAGAAGTGCATATGTTTTATGACTAAATTTTGTATTTCTGGTGTGGTGTTGGAACTATTTTAATAAACACGTATTTGGATTATTTCCACCTTCCCTCCTTCTGCACTTTTTGGATTTCTTGGTTGTTTTTGTGCAGTGGCTACAGTTCATTTCTGGTTACTGTGTTTGTATGCACACAGTCACGCCATGTGGCTGTCCTACCCAGGGTTATGTTGGACAACTGTGAACTGTACATGGCAGAGTGTACAGTTCACCGTCTCTGGCCACGGACACTTGAACTGATTCTGCCAGGGGTCTCACTGGCACCACCAGACACAAGGCCAGATGCAGTACTACTCCCCAATGGTGACTCTTGTCTGCCAAATCCGTGTCCTTGACGGGACCAGCCAAGACCACATGCCCATGGCCTGCTCTGTTGTAGTGTGGATAGCACCCACCCTTTGGTACTGCTGGTGGGACTGCCACTACAGGAGTGTGAAGGTGCACAACTATGTATGTAGACTCCCAGCTGATGTTGGTGCTGACCTACATCCATGTGGCTGACACCCATCTCCCACCACACATTTCAGCACAGACATTCCATGGTCAAGGATTGCCAAGGCCTCACCCTACCGTGTATTCATGACCTCAGTATTTTGACGTGTGGCCTCAACAAGATCATGTATGTCCTCACATAAGCCAGGAAGAGTTGCATCGAAGACCTGAGTATTTGTCTGCTGTTGCATTCACTATGTGCCTGTATATCCATGACAGCCCAAAATATGCATCTGGTGGCACCTGCTGTGGCACTTGCAACAGCAGCTCAATGGGCTGCAGTCCTCCTTCGAGCACCCCTGTCCATCCACCTGCGTGGGACCTCACCTGCACTCTGGCTATGGCTAGTGTCTACACTCACACTTGCCATAGTCACCACATTAGCCTGTTCCATGCCACCACCTGCCAACTGTCCATTATCTGTGGCTGCTGGGGACAGGGTATGTGTGGGTATTGTGACTGTGTGCGGGGACATTGTGGATGACTGTGGGATGCCAACCAATGGCACAGATTCAGACCCTGACAACCCTACCTGTGCCTTGCTAAGACCACCATCATGGTCAGAGTCTGCAGAAACACTGACATCAGATTATGAGCAGGAGAGACCATGACCACCATGTCCATCTGTGAGGGGAAGACAACATATGTAAATTAATAGCTGCACTATAAGGTTTGCTGGTATACACACACACGCACACACACGCACACACACACACACACACACACACACACACACACACACACACACACACACACACACACACACACACACGCGCATGCACACACAGACACACATACACACACAGACACATACAGGTGAGGTGGCACAAAGGCATTACACAGACCTCACAATAGCCAACTGGTGACATTCATGACACACAGTCAGACCACAACATACACACTCTGGACAAGCCCTCAACATTATGCAGTGCAGCCCTTTCCACTTAATGTTACTACTAGTATACTAGGTGATGGGACTTCACCTAGCACACACTGCACCCATGTACACATTATTGCTGTTCACCTATATAGCACAGTGGCAACTCCTACAGAACATACCTCTCAACTGTACAGAGTTTTGCTGAATGTCTAGATATGTGGCTTATATTTTTGGTCTGTTCCTCATAAATCCTGTGTTTATCTGATACATTACTGGGATGATCTGTGAATTGGCTCCACTAATTAATGACATAATTTGAGTCGCAGACTTCAAAACCTGCAGTAAATGTATGTTAAAACAAATCTGGTTAGTCTAACAACTTTCTAAGCTTACAGTGAATATAATAAGTGTACACACCCCTGTTAACATGCCAGGTTTTTGTGATATACAACATGAGACCACAGAGATCATGTCATAACTTTTCCCACCTTTAATGTGACCTATAACCTGTGCAGTCCAATTGAAGAACATACACATTGGTTAGGGGTAACATATAGTAAATGAAATCTATACAATAGGCTGGTTGCATGAGTGTGCACACCCTTAAACAAATACTTTGTTAAAACACCTTTTGATTTAATTACAACATTTAGTCATCTTGGGAAGGTGTCTATCAGCATGGCACATCTTGACTTGGCAATATTTGCACACTCTCCCTTGCAAAAGCCCTCCAACTCTGTTAGATTGCGAGGGCATCTCTTGTGCACAGCCCTCTTCAGGTCACCCCATAGATTTTTCTATTGGATGTACGTGTGGGCTCTGGCTGGGCCAGTCCAGAATGTTGAATGTCTTCTGGTGAAGCCATTCATTTGTTGATTTGGATGTATGGTTTGGGTCATTGTTGTCTGGAAAGGTGGAATTTCTCTCCATCTACAGCTATCTAGCAGACACCTGAAGAATTTGGGCCGAAAGGGGCTGGTATTAGGAACTGTTCATAATCCCCTCCAACTTGGCTAAATTCCCAGTTCCAGCTTATGAACACCAACCCCAAAGCAGGACACTGCCATCACCATGCTTCACTGTGGGGATGGTGTTCTTTTGGTGATACACAGTGTTGTTATTGTGCCAAACAAACCTTTTGGAATTGTGGCCAGAAAGTTCAACCTTGGTCTCATTAGACCATAACACATTTTTCCACACGTGAAAACAAAAAAAAAGAGAGCGGATTTGTAGAACTAAACTCCTTTATTGGTAAGCGCTTTTGTTGGCAAAAGGTAAGCCGACTTCTTCAGACCATCGAAAAACATACAAGATACAATCCCATGTGAAAAGGAATGCCTTTTATACACAGTGTTAGTCTATTCAAGCAATTAATTAATTAAGTAAAAAACAATCAATAATAAAAAACCACAAGTAACCATTTGTTTGCTGAACCAGAGATTTGTTTTACATAGGTGTTCCTAAAATCAGTAAACCTTAGACAATAAACTTTCTCAAGCCTAATTTATCTCAATATTAAAAGTAACAAATCACCCGGCCTTGTGATGGTACCATAGTTACTTTAAATTTTTTTTGTTTTCACTATTTTTTTTTTTTTTCAGTACATTTTTCCACATGCTTTTGGGAGACGATGTATTGTTTTTCAGAATTTAGCCAGACCTGGATGTTTTTTGGTGTGAGCAAATGCTTCCATCTTCCAACACTACCCCATAGGAAAGACATATGGAGAATACAAGAGATTGTTGTCACATGTAGTACACAACCAGTACTTGCCAGAGATTCCTACAACTAATTTAGTGTTGCTGTAGGTCGCCTGGCAGCCTCTCTAACCAGTTTTGGTCTTGTCTTCTCATCAAATTTGGAGGGCTGTCCACTTCTTCACAATGTCAGTGTTGTCCCATATTTTCTCCACATTTTGATGGCTGTCTTCACCATGTTTCATGGTATATGCAATGATGTGGAAATGTTTTTGTATTCTTCTCTGGGCTGATACCTTTCAACAATGAGATCCCTTTGAAGCTTTGTAAGCTCTCTGCAAACCAAGGCTGTTGCAGTAGCAAGCAACTAAGTAAATGTCTGAAAAAGCCTAGTAGGATAGCTGACAGTTATTCGTGGTTAATCAAAGAGTCTCTGTAATTGATGGTAGGTGTGTACCCAGGAAGATATAATGCTGTAATTAAATCAAAAGCTATTTCAACAAAGTATTAGCTTCAGGCTGTGCACACTCATGCATCTAGCTTATTGTACATGTTTTATTTTTCATACTTGTTCCCCTAACTAATTTGTTTATCAACTGAATTGTGCATGTTATAGGTCACATTAAAGGTGGGAAGAGTTGTGAAATGTTTTATTGTGGTCTTATTTTTGTATGTCACAAATACCTGGCATTTTAACAGGGGTGTGTGCACTTTTTATACGCACTGTATAAGACTATTTTTCAAATATGTCCCTAGTTTTGTCCCTTTCTCCCCCCATTTTGTCGGTCTTTGTCCAGATTTCTTGCACTGACAGGTTGTGAGGTATGCTACATATATGTTATACCGCCTGCAAACTGGGCCTTGTGATGACCACTCTGATACAATGCAGTTAACCCCACCACAAGAGAGCATGTGCATATCGCAATATGGCTAAGAGTAACAGTTGTGTGCCTGGTAAAATGCATGACCTTAACATGCTTGGGGTACTGGTGAACCACAACAGGACAATACCATACTCATCGGCTTCAGGCTGCTCTCCCACATCCAGACCAGAGGTACATATGTAGTTGTGGGGAGAGGTATTGTCAGCAGACTCACATGTGGCATTGGTACAAGATGAATGCTACTTTTCTGCACATGTACAGTACAAGCTCTGATACTACACATTTTGCTGTCCTTCACCGTAGATGTGCACTTGTGTGAATTACAAAACCCCACCTACAAATGTAGTTTGACCTGGCATATGCATCTAGATACTCTACGGAAGCCAGTATGACTGCTGCAATATTCAATTGATGTGCACTGGGGTCGTTCCTGGATGCGCCTCACCTGTTGTCTAGGTGCCACCCACCTCCAGGACTTGTGTGTGTTGGCTTTGCTGGCATGTGTTGGCTGCCCCAAGGTTGGCAAGGAGCTCCTCTGTTGGTGTAAGTGGGGCCTGTGTAGCAGGACCCCCACCTGTGGTGGACCAGTCCCTGGCCACAGCAGCAGCCCTTTGCCGGGCATGGCATATCAGGTCAGTTGCCCAATGCCTGACCTGATTGTATGTGCGTTCATGGTGGTCTAAGTTGTTTACTCTGTGGACAAGCTCATCCAACAGGGTGTTCTCCTCCCACAGATTCTGTTGGCCATGTCCAAACATCACCCTATGGTGGTTGATTATCATCTCGGTGATGGCCGCAGTTTCAGCTGCAGTGTATGCTGGCTGTCTTGCATGCTGCATTTCACCTGAAAGACATAAACAGGGAAACATATCACAGGACCTCATACATTGGTCAATGTTGTTTACATAACCTGCATGTCAACATTGACTAGCATTAGCCACCACTTAGCCCTGTCATCTATCAGCACAGTATGAGCTTGCATTGCACTCCTGGTCCTGATGTGTCATATTCCCCCAATGAGGCCCAGTAAATTGCATAATCCACCATTCATCATTCACCTTTGTGTAGAGGGATGACAGTGGCCATTTTCCTTGCACATGGGATGTCAATGGTGCTCAGGCTTTGCTTGCATAAAGTGTGTAATGGAGCTGGGAGTATATGCCTGAATTCATGTAGGACGCAGACAGGGATGTTATCAGGTCCCATGGAGATTTAATTTTGTTGCCTTTGAGTAGGCATTATGGACCTGCTCCTGATGATGAGGGGAGGTGTGTGGGTGCTGTGCATATCCACCTATACTGATGGTGGGATGGGAGGGTGATGTTTTCCCTTAACCTGTCTGAGACTGAAGACATGTGTGAAGATGGCCTTGTGATTGGCCTTGGTGGACGTGTCCAATTTGTACTCATAGTTAGCCTTACAGTAATTCATCTGTGACCTCATATGCTTGTTCAGACACATGTTGACTTCCTTCCAAGTTGGTGCTTGCTCCTACTTGGCCCTGTACAGCCAATATAGTGACCGATTATGTGGTCTGTGTATTGCTGCTGTCCAGCAAAGGGGATTACTCTACCTTGGTGCAGGCAGGTTTTACGAGTCAGGTATTGCTGAGTCCATACAGCTATGTAGGTGGCTCATATAGCTGTTTTTAGTGAGTATGGACACAAGGTCATATCACAGTTGGGCAACTCTTCATTTTCAACCAGATAATCATGCTTATTCTATTACCGATGTCTGTGTCAGGGCAATGCAACAACCAGTAGTTGTAGAACATTATGTCTGTTGGATGCACAGAAACTAAGATGACAGATGTGTACAACATGTACAGCTTATTTACCTGACATTTTGCATATCATGCCTGTTGTTTTGAGGTTTCCAGCTACACCTACTCATACATACATGTGCACAGGTAATAACTGATATACATTTTTGTTCTATGTCAGTATGGCACACTGTATTTACACTCTTGCTGCTCAGTCATACCTTTCAACCTGTTAGAGTAGGACATCTGGAGAACAACACACATAAATGGGGGGCAATGGCCCAAAATTAGTGACACCTTATTAATATTGCTGTAACACACTTGAGTCAATTGATAGCACAGTAGGCGTTGCATTCAAATAAATACTCTGGAGGATGCCCGACACTCATATGTATATTATTATGTTCTAATGTCTGTCTTCACAGATTTGCCAATGATTTGCCAGACATAACACAACTCTGTGAGTAAATGACTACAAATGTGAGGCACATATATGGTCAGTGTGCATAACACTGGACAGTTGAATGGTATGAGCTCAGTAGATCACATGCAGTTCAACCGACATGTCTGTGACAGTAGTTTACTATGCACATACCCTGTATAGATCTCTTAGTTTTGTGAGACAAACATGTATTATAGTTGTATTCATGAGTAGCATATGGATATTTACAACATCTCACTAGTTGGCCTAGCAGTGTCACAGTCAGTAGTTTTCAACAGACACTCCAGTAGTAGTCATATGTGAGACGTTTTTTCCTGGGGTGACTCAGGGGCCTGAGTTGTGATCTATGTCACTGCAAACAGACCCAGATACTATGGCCATAGATGCTGATCAGCAATATATCAGTACAGCAAGTCTTGTTGGGACATATTTGTTCAACTTCCTATTTCCTATTATTACATACCCCCTAATGCATTCCATTACATGCTTACTTGTTTGACATACTTTTTTTTCAAAGTATTGTTGATTTTGCTTTTGATTTGTGTTTCTGTCTTTCTCTCTCTCTGTCAACAGATGTAGAGGTATACACCTGTTTTGCATAGGCAGCAGCTTGCCTTTTGTAGGTAATGCTCATGCGCAGGTGATGGCCTGTGCACCAATTGGTGTCCCCCACTTGCTAATTGCATGCAGAACAGCTGTGTTGTTATTCCTATAGTGAATGGCATGGAAACACACTCCTATAATTAAGTGCTTCATGTGGGCATTGCCCCTTTTCCTTGCCTGTGAGGTGGACATCATGGAGTAGTGTGCACAATACCATCACAGAGGGCAGTTGGAAATACCACTTATAACAAAAAATGTGGAGACAGCCCAACAAAACCGGGGAGAAGGTTCCAGACTTAGGCACAAAATGTAAGCATTGCTGTTATACACTTGGATTAATGCTAGTTTAACAGGGGTTGGTGTGGATATGGATTTTCTGAGTGATTTTAATTCTGACAGTGTTAAGTGGTTGACATAACTCTCAACTGTAGGACTATCCACAGAATGGCCAGAGGTTTAAATCTTATGTTTGGTCTGTTCCTCAGACAGTTTATGTCCTTGGCAAATCAGTAGCATACTCTGGGGATTGCAGTCAGTAAATGATAACATCCATTTGTGTTTCTGACTTCATATCCCTCAGAAAAGATATGCGACAACAAACACTGTAACACCAGCAACTTTTTCAGTTTATAATAGCAATATTTCAATTATGTCCCTGTTTTGGGGCATTTGTCCCCCAAGTATCAGGCTTTGTCCAGATGTCATGCAGTAAGAGGTTGATAGCTATGGTATATCATTATTTAGTGCCTTCATTCCTGATATCATCCTAGTGATGCAGCAGAACGCCAGACATATTATGAAGAAGATGCTATATAAATGAGGACAAAGCCTGGACATTCTGTGGGAATCTGTACAGTTGAGAGGTCTGTGTATGTCTGGCAATTGTTAACAGACTGTCAGGATTTTGTAGCAGTGTAGTGTGTAAATGTTAGTTGGGCTGTGTAGGGAGGGGGTAGATGTAAGCGTCATGACTCTAGCCCACCCTCTCAAACCCACTCAGACTTCTACATCTGCCCTACAATCATAAATCTTACAACTACATATTACTCACTAACAAAAATTACACCATCTCATCACACTAAGAAAAACTCTCATAGACCAAGCTCGCAAACAATTAATATTAAAAAACACATACTGACACTCCTACAAATTCTGCTAACCTCTGGTGACATTCGCCCAAATCCAGGTCCCCTCTCAGCTAGACAAACATCTGACCTGCTAATCCTAAATCTCAACATAAGAAGTATTACCAATAAGCTAACAGACCTACATGCATTCATAGCCCACTACAACCCTGATATACTCGCCATTACAGAAACCTGGCTTACACCCAGTATCCAAGATGAAGTCTTTCTTCCCCCAGGGTATAATACACTTAGATCTGATAGAACAAACAGGAAAGGAGGAGGAGTAGCCATTCTCTTTAAAAACACCCATAACCTCCAGCTCCTGCACACCACACCACCCACTTTTCAAACTGCTGAAGTCCTGTTTTCTGTCCTATCCATAAGAAACACCAAGAAGATTAATATAATATGCTGCTATATACCTCCAGGCAACAACTCGCTCATAATAGAAGACATCCTACACTGGACAAAGGACAATCTACCTCAGGAAATGATCCTACTAGGAGACCTTAACACTGACTGGGCAACCTGTAATTCCAGCAGCCCCTCTACACATATCAATCTATATGGGTTCTCTCAACTAATTAAAGAACCAACTAGAATAGATGAGAAAACAAAGAGAGAATCCATACTGGACTGGACACTAACCAACTATCCCAAACAAAACTATACAGTAGGCCGCCTCCCAGATGACTTAAGTGATCATCTCCCCACCTTCCTACTCCAGAAACACTCCAATCACCCCAAACCAGTAGTCTACAAATTTGTACGAGATGACCGTAACCTTACCCCATGATACCTAAATACTGTCCTAAGCCACTGCAACTGGGAACCACTACGGACACTCGGGTTAGACCAGGCAGTAGACTACTTCAATACAACCTTCTCTAACATCCTTAATAGTCTAGCTCCCAGCAGAAAGATCAGAGTTAAAGCCAACTACGCATCCTGGCTAAATAGAGACACCAGAGCCTTACTAAAAGCTAGAGATAAAGCCTGGAAAATCTGGAAAACTGACAAAACCCCTAGCTCCAGACAATACTATCAACAGCTTAGAAACAAGGCCAAGGCTGAATCTAAAATAAACAAACAAAACTATTTTCTTAGCGCCCAAAGGAAATATTCAAATAGTCTACAAAAATTCTGGCATGCCATTAACTCCCTACTAAAGCCAGGCAAAACCACAACCCCAGCACCCATCTCTACTAACAATACCCTAGACATAGCTTCTCAATTTAATAACCATTTTACTAAATCCATCTTAGCCCTGTCCAGTCAAATAACCAAAAACAGTCTACCTCAGTCACAACCTAACCTATTCCACACCACCCCCTCTTTCAGCCTATCACCAGTGCCCACCTCAACTATCAAAAACTCCTCCTAAAACAAAAGCCAACCACACTAGCAGCTGATAACATACCTGCTTCATACCTAAAATGGCTAGTGACTCCTTATCATATCCTGTCTCCATCCTTATCAACCGCTCCATACTAGAATCCTACATACCCAAACTCTGGAAAGTATCTGCATCATTCCTCTCCATAAAGGAGGTAATTCTTATGAATTCTCCAACTACCGACCTATTGCCATCCTTTGCCCCTTATCCAAAATTCTTGAGAAATGCATCCACTTGCAAGTGATGACATTTCTTAACACACACAATCTACTATCTACCACACAACATGGTTTCCGTCCACATCACAGCACTACCACAGCCCTTTTATCTTTCACTAATTATATAAACCTTCACAGGAATGATAACAAATATGTATCAGCCATTTTCCTAGACCTCTCAAAAGCATTTGATATGGTCTCCCACTCCATTCTACTAGACTCACTAACATCATTATCCTTCACCTCCTCTACTATAGCCTGGTTCAGAAGCTACTTGTCTGACAGGCAACAATCAGTCCAGTGGAAAGGAACTCTGTCTACACAACTTCCAGCCACCATAGGTGTCCCACAGGGCTCTATACTGGGCCCACTGTTGTTCTCTATTTTCACAAATAACCTCAAATGCCCTACACAACATGCCACACTCATACAATATGCAGATGATTCAACTCTGATCTGCTCTGCCTCATCTCCCACCACCCTACATACACTCACTCAAGATACCTTTATCTCAGTAGAAAAATGGATATCTGGGATCCAACTAATTCTAAATCCCAAAAAGACAAAACTGCTACTATTTACCCTTAATAGATAAAAAAAACCCTCTCCTTTACCATAACCTCTAATGACGGCACCACCATCTCCCCTTTTAACCACACCAAACTTCTGGGCATTGAAATAGACAATAATCTCCACTTTGATGTTCACATCTCACATACCATAAAACTAGTACACAAAAAACTAGGCTCCCTATACAGGCATAAGTCCTTTCTCTCACAAAAAGCAAGAGTCACTCTTGCACAAAGCCACCTCCTCTCAACTCTATTATACGCAGCACCAGTCTTTACCCAAATCAGACAATGTGACCTAGACAAACTAGAATCATGCTACAATAAAATAGCCAAGTTTGCTACTAACTCAACCTATAGAACCCATCACTGTGCTGCACTAAAAGAACTAAAATGGCTTGAGCTACCACAGCTACTTAACTATCACCAGCTGGGAACAGCCTACAATATTCTCAAATATCCTGAAAAAAACCCCTCATTATCCAACCTACTTACTATCTATACTACAAACCGATACCTAAGATCCAGTGAAAAATCTCTCCTCTCCATCACCAAGGCTAACAATAATGCAGTGAAAGTGCTCTACTCCCACACCGTTGCCAGAAATTGGAACTCT